>NW_028181363.1:0-231205 GCF_964211825.1 Aythya ferina
TAAATGTAAGGGTAAGGGTAAGTGTAAGGGTACGGGTCACGGGAAGGGTTAGAGTTAGGGTTAGGGTAAGGGTAAGGTTAATGGTAACGGTAAGTGCAAGGGTAAGGGTTAGGGTAAGGGTTAGTGTAAGGATATGGGTAATGGTAAGGGTGAGGGTTAGGATAAGGGTAAGTGTAAGGTTTAGATTTAGGCTAAGGGTAGTTGTAGCAGAAAGGGTAAGGGTTACGGTAAGTGTAAGTGTTAGGATTAGGGTATGGTTGAGGGTTAGGTTAAGGGTAAGGGTAATTGTACGAGTAATTGCTAGGGTAAGTGTAAGCGTAAGTGAACATGTAAGTATTGTTGTATGGCTTATGGTAAGGGTAAGGTAAAAGGTAAGGTTTATGTTAAGGGTAAGTTTTCGGGATAGGGTTTGGAGCGTCCTAGTGTTTTCGGGATAGGGTTTTGCGCGTCCTAAGTTTTTGGGATAGGCCTTTGAGCTTCCTAATGTTTTCGGGATAGGGTTTGGAGTGTCTTAATGTTTTGGGTTTGAGTTTTGAGTGTCCTAATGTTTTTGGGTTAGGGCTTGGAGCGTCCTAATGTTTTTGGGATAGGGCTTGGAGTGTCCTAAGTTTTCGGAATAGGGTTTGGAGAGTCCTAAGTTTTCGGGATAGGGTTTGGAGCGTCCTAGTGTTTTCGGGATAGGGTTTTGAGCGTCCAAAGTTTTTGGGTTTGGGTTTTGAGCGTCCAAAGTGTTATAAGTTGCCCCCTTAATTAATTTTCAGAGAGCATTGTATTAATAATAGAAAGGAATTTATTGAGTAAGTAAACATCAAGCAAAACAGCACTGGGCAGCCGGGGAGTTTCAGCTCCGCCAACGGCACGCACCTCACCCCCGCCAGGGTCCCTTTTTATATCTTGGTAATTCCGGGATTACGCAGCACATCCTGGTATATTCTGCGACTGCGCACACTGTTGCTAGGGGGTCGTCTCTGTCCCTCTGGTGGTCGTGAAGATGAAGGCCGTAGTCTTCCTCAGCGTTGTGGTTCAACTTACCACAGATCCTTCGGTCCTTCACCGGCCAAGTCCCTCGCGGGAGATTGGAACCGCGGTTAGAAGACCTCCACAATCGCTTCGGAACTAAGTTCCATCTCAGTCACACTCTTACACACACAGGCAACCGAACCCCACCCAACCGAACGGTATACGCTTTAAATGCTTACGACTCCGTCATCTTCGTTCGGATCTTCACACACAGAATTATGGGCAAAATATAGTGCTGCAGCTGGCAAGGGAGCTGAAAAAAATCATCAGAAACTTTGCTTACCTTTATTCAGGTTCAAGATGCCATTAGTTCCAACCTGACTCAAACAGCAGCCACCAAATGTTGGCGGTGCCTCTCCTAGATCAAACCAGAAATCAGGAACGAAAGCCCTCCCGGACGAGCCCCCAGTTGTAACAAATGACTGAGTCCCAAATAGGGTTACAATTAATGTTTACAATTTATTAAAGGAATAGAGGTAAGCAAGCAGCACTGGGTGCGCCGGGAGTCTCTGCTCCACCAAGATGCACACCAGTTACATCAGGCGGCTGGTTTTTATGCTCCTAGGCTAATACATATTCGTTACTACTTCTAGAAAAGGCAGGGTTATTATAATTAGTTCCCGGAATCCAAACCCTCCCACAGGTGCATGTGTTATCAGTCTCTGGTGGTCCCTCTGGGGGCCGCTCGTACTGAAGGCTCGTAGTCTTCCTCCCAGGCTTTTCTCTTGTCCTTCTCCTTTGTCCATCTTGGCTGGATGTCAGACACTTGCATAGTGTCCCATGTAGCAGTTGTAATAGTTAGCAGTTATTCTGAAACCCCTTTGTTCTCTTATCCCCTATTGACCCGAATTGCTGGACCATTCCTTTGCAAGATACAAGAACTATATACATTAACCACTCTGGTTTTCTCAGACTTGTGGTTATACAAGGGTATGTAAGACAGAAGGTCACATTTCATCATATCATGTAGCCCTAGCATTGTTCCATATTGACACGAATCAGATGAACACATTTCACACTGTTAAGCTGTCTTATCACCGCAAGCATATCTCAATACCACCTTCCTTCCCCCTAAAGGATGTAACTGCGCAAAAACAACATTTTTACCCCTTACCCTGAAATCCTTATTCCCCTTAAACCTAACAACTCTAACCACAACCCTAACCCTTATTATCAACCCCCTAACGCTAATGACACTGACCTTAATCCAAACCCCAAACTGCCCCTAACCCCACACAACCAACAATGAAACACACAGACACAAAGACGGAAACGACAAAAAAGGCAAAACCCTGGATACAGGCCCCAAATCACAAATACGCAACCAAAACGCTACAGAAAAGCCCCAGATGCAGGCCCCAAATGCTACTGCTAGGCCTCAAAAGCTCAAGATGCATCCCAAAGCAAAAATGCAGGCCCCAAACGTTACAGAAAAGCCCCCAAACCCAGGCTGCACAAGTCTACGAGCAGGCCCCAAACTGCCAACAGAAGCAGGCACCAACCACACCCAGATGCAGACCCCAACTGCCCACAAGCAGCTCCTACCCCACCACCCCCTCCCAAGAACTGGACTCCACCCAGACACTGGCCCCAGACCCAGCCCCCCCCCAGACACAGGTCCCAAAGGTGTACAAGCAGCTCACAACCCGCCCCTTCAGCGACAGGTCCCAACCCCCCGCCCCCTCCAAGACATGGGATGCAGAGGTGTACAACCAACTCCCAACTCCCAACTCCCTCCCCCTCAAAGGGAGGCCCCAAAGACCCCCAAATGGAGGCCCCTAGAGTGTACAAGCACCTCCCAACTCCCCCAGGCACAGGCACCCACACCCCCCAAACACAGGCCACAAAGGTGTACAACCAGTTCCTAATGCCGCTGAGACACAGGCCCCACCCCCCCAGACACAGGGCCCCAAATTCTACAAGCAGTTCTCAACCCCTGCAAGGCAGGCCCCCTACCTTACAGAAGCAGCTCCCAACCCTCCCCCCCCGAGGGAAGCCCCCAAGCCCCCCCAAACACAAGCTCCTACAGTGTACAAGCAGCTCCCAGCCACCCCCAGATGCAGGCCCCAAACGTGTACAAGCAGCTCCCACCCCTCCCCCAGACGCAGGCCTCAACCCCCCCCCAAACACAGGCCCCTACAGTATACAACCTGCACCCAACCCCCTACCCCCGATGCCAGCCCCAAAGGTCTAGAAGCAGCTCCAAACCTCCCCCCCAACCCAGGCTCCAACAGTGTACAAGCAGCTCCCCCCCCCCCACCTCAGACCCTCAGCAGATTCTGAGCAATGCCTACCGCAGCACCACTAAAACAGAGGGGAAGCACTTCAGAGACTTGCCTTAGGGGGACCCTTGCTTAGGGACACTGACTGGGCTGACGACCCTCCGCCTTTCCTCAGCACTCTGGAGAGGATTCACCTCTCCGAGACTGCAAGAAGCAGCCACAAAAGAAAAAAAAAGTCAGATCCTCAGGCACCTCACAGGCACAGCCTACCTGCTGCAATACCTCTCTTTCGCTAGCTCTTCTTCAGCTCCTCACAGCTTCAATGTGGCCGGGCCAGGGCGGGCCGGCAGCACCCAGCGGTGGCAGGGGGAGGGGGGCGGCGCAGGGCGGGCCAGCCAGAGCAATACAGGGAGCCATCTCTCCCCCCAAACCAGAAACAGTAGTCAAAAACTACAGAACCGGGACCCAAAAACCACATGGAGCCAGGCTCCCAAACCGTACATGAGCACGAACACACACAAGCCAGAGACTGAGGGCCATGATGGCTACCATCAAGAAAAGCAGACAACATCAAGCTCTTGAGAGAGATCAGCCTTTCCAAGTCCCAATGAAAGACAAAAACTGCTTCATTACTATACCCTTGTTATAAGTTGCCCCCTTAATTAATTTTCAGAGAGCATTGCATTAATAATAGAAAGGAATTTATTGAGTAAGCAACAGCAAGCAAAACAGCGCTGGGCGGCCGGGGAGTCTCGGCTCCACCAACGGCACGCACCTCATCCCCCCCCACGGTCCCTTTTTATATCTTGGTGATTTCAGGATTACGCAGCACATCCTGGTATATTCTGCGACTGCGCGCGCTGTTGCTAGGGGGTCGTCTCTGTCCCTCTGGTGGTCGTGAAGATGAAGGCCGTAGTCTTCCTCAGCGTTGTGGTTCAACTTCTTTCTTTATTTGGTCATGTTGGCCCAGCGTGAGACAGGAAGGCAGGATGTTGATACACTAGTTTAACAACTTATCAGGAGATGGTTACATGAACTTTGCAGCAGTGGTTTTTTAACAAAAGAGGCTACTGAGATGCAGAAGGAGAGAAGGGGAGGGGGTTCTCTATTTTGTTACATTAAGCAAAAGAATTTTCATAGTGTCTAGCAAAGCATTATACAGCTCCTTACTTCAGCAGGGAGTTTTCACAACTCCTGTTCCTCAAACAGAACTCCTTGTTTTTATAATACAAAAGACAATGAACAAACATTTATTGTGTATTACACCCTTGCCAACAATACATTGAATACTCTGTGTTCGCTCTTTCCTAGCAACCCTAAATAGATCCCTACCCAGAATCTGAGAGGAATTTAAAATAGGACCCCAGAAAAGGCATACAAAGCCCCTTTCGCCCATCAAAAGTTGCCCCCAAAGGAAGCCTTTGGGTACAACTGAACTCCCCAGGGGAGCCTTTACACAGCCCCACATGCAACTGGACTCTCTGTGTTCGCTCTTTCTGAACAACCCTAAATATATCCTTACCCGGAATCTGAGAGGAATTTAAAATAGGACCCCAGAAATCGTGTACAAAGCCCATTTCACCCATATTTTGCCTAAATATTTTTTAACCCTTCTGTTGAAGGTGGTAGCAAGCTTTATTCAGTAATCTTCTTCATTAGAAAAAGCATCTACCCATCATAGCTGTAGTTTTAAAGATTTTATTTTTTCTCATGGATATGATGATCAGCCAACACTAAGAACACAGGCTACTAGTAGCAGTTTTAACAGAAGATGTGAAAGTGGGAAAGGTTGTGCTTAGGGTGGACATGGCTGCTATTTGTGTCCAAGGCTACTTTCTAAGCTTTAATGAGTAGACGCATGTTACAAAGAAGAGAAAAAACATGATTCCAAGGGGCCAGAGTAAAGAACGGTATACCTGTCCATCTCAGTAGCCTTCCAATAAGCCATTTCATGTTTCCTGGTCACCTGACACTGGTTTGAAGAGAGATTACACAGATGTATAAAAAATGTGGCCTTTAGAAATGACAAACAAGAACCTATCCATCAATACCAACAGTTGGTTTTGTTTTGATCAAGAGCCTGAATAGGATGGATCTAAGACACTACTTTGAGACAGCCAATGTCTAGAAGCTAGTGCAGAGAACAACGTCTCGTCACACTAAGATGCATGTAATTCATGCCACAGTCTGACAAAGACTACTTGTATACTGGCTATTTGTCCAGTTTTCCCAGCAGTTTCATATTATTGTATGGTACTTTGTCTTTTAGATAAGACAAATGTGAAAAAGAACTTGACACACTTTGGTTCTTGTGGCTTGTGTCAAACAAAATTCAAGCATAACTACCATGTTCCCTGCCTTCTACCTACACTGCTCTTGTACCACAAGTAGAGAGTAAACTATACATACATGATCCTAAAGCCTCAGTTACCATACCTAGGAGTAATATAAAACAAAATAATTTTGCCTGATCCCTCCTTCACCTCCTTTTGCTAGGTCTAATATTATTCCTCCATGCCTGCATGACATGCTGGTTGACCACAGAAGTAAATACTCAAGAAGTGACAGCACTGTTAAGGCACTTACTGCATACCTAAGGAATGAAGACAGGTCATTTTCTTCAGTGTTCAGATCCTGCCTGTCCTGTACAAGTAATATTATTTTAGGTCTGGTAGTTCCCAATGTGACCTGCATAACAGTTTGCATCAGACACATTAAACTATACCATAAAATTCAGACTGGAGGGGAGAGACAAGCCAATTGATATGGGATCATATCAATTCCTCCCTCCTCAAACTCTTCCAACATCCTGTTCCAGATAAAATAAATACCATGAAGCTAGTCTGATCCTTTTTTTTTTTTTTTTCTTTTTCATCTAGCTTAAGCAGTCAGACTTTTGCTGTATTCCTTACAGTACTTTTGCTGCTTGTTAGTATTTGCTAGATGTCATCAATGCTGCTATTACAGGGAGAACTCCACACACACACTTCACAGCAATACTTTATTGCCACTGCTGTGGTTTTTCATCCTGACTATCACATTAGGTCAGTTATAGTCAAGCTTTCTCCATTCTTCTTGATCTCTCTACTGCTCCATCTAAAAGGTCTTTCTATGTCTTTCAGGATACCTAAATATGCGTCTGTTCAGGTTCTTCAAACAAGTTTTCTAATCAACATATGTATACACGTGTATTCAACTACTATCAAACTGTCATTTAATCATGTTAAATCATGCTAGAATAGCAGAAGTGAACCTCTGCAATACATTTAAAATCTGATAATCTAAAAGTTCAAAGCAAACTTTCCAGTTCAGATTTTATTAAACTGAAATTAAAGCCTGAGTTTTGCAGCACACTAGTACAGTGTTCAAGAACACCCACACAACAGAAGCAAAAATACTACACTGAGAAACCTGTTTATGGAAAAAGGTGATGCTTCTGCTTTCTAAAAATACCCAAGCCCAAACAGTGCTTCCCCTAAAATTGATTCGACAAGTCCACACAAGTGGTTACAACTTGCAGCAGAATAAGGACTACACAATACTTTGAGAGTGATGATTTTTTAAAACCATAGCTAACCAGGTAAGTAGAACAGAGAAAATGGATACTGTTCCTCCCCCCCCTTACCCCCCCCCTTGAGACATTCTCAAAAAGAATTACAAGTTCTTGCAAAGACTCTGAGGTGGCACTTCCAGGTGTTTACTAAGGTTCACTCCATACATATTTAAGTGCAAAAATACTAAAGTACAAGTAGCCACTGATTAATACTGCTTCTGTTCCTGTACTAATTAATGTTTAAAATATTGCTTCTTTTCTTGATCAGCCACTCTGACTGAGAATAAGAAGTAATCCTTTCAGTTAAGGCCAAGCATATTTTCTTAGATGGAGAAATAAAGTCATCATATACCATGAAACTTTGAAAAACAAAACAAAACAAAAAAAAACAGTTTTGCATTGAGACAGACTGAAGCAAAAGGCACAAATCACCAAGTGTCGTGCTTGGACAGGGGAAATCATGACACATAACTGGTATTACAAAATAAATCAAGGATACAGAAATATTTCTACATAAAGAGCAAGAAATACCCTAATTAGGCCCAAATCTTCATATATAGGGCTATGTTTCTGGTTGCTCCGAAAGAGCGAACACAGAGAATCCAGTTATGTGGGACTGCATGAAGGCTCCCCTGGTGAGTTCAGTTGTACCCAAAGCCTTCCTTGGGGGCACTTTTGCATGGGTGAAAGGGGCTTTGAACGCCTTTTCTGGGGCCCTCTTTTGAATTCCTCTCCCATGCCGAGTAGGGCTATGTTTCTGGTTGCTCCGAAAGAGCGAGCACAGAGGGTCCAGTTGCATGTGGGGCTGTGTGAAGGCTCCCCTGGGGAGTTCAGTTGTACCCAAAGCCTTCTTCTGGGGGCACTTTTGGATGGGCACAAGGGGCTTTGAACGCCTTTTCTGGGGCCCTCTTTTGAATTCCTCTCCCATGCCGGGTAGGGCTATGTTTCGGGTTGCTCAGAAAGAGCGAACACAGAGGGCCTAGTAAGAGTAAGGGTAACGGATAGAGTAAGGGTAAGGGTGAGGGTAACGGTAAGGTTGAGGGTACAACTATATGTTAGGATATGGGTTATGGTAAGTGTAAGGGTTAGGGTAAATGTAAGGGTAAGGGTAAGTGTAAGGGTACGGGTCACGGGAAGGGTTAGAGTTAGGGTTAGGGTAAGGGTAAGGTTAATGGTAACGGTAAGTGCAAGGGTAAGGGTTAGGGTAAGGGTTAGTGTAAGGATATGGGTAATGGTAAGGGTGAGGGTTAGGATAAGGGTAAGTGTAAGGTTTAGATTTAGGCTAAGGGTAGTTGTAGCAGAAAGGGTAAGGGTTACGGTAAGTGTAAGTGTTAGGATTAGGGTATGGTTGAGGGTTAGGTTAAGGGTAAGGGTAATTGTACGAGTAATTGCTAGGGTAAGTGTAAGCGTAAGTGAACATGTAAGTATTGTTGTATGGCTTATGGTAAGGGTAAGGTAAAAGGTAAGGTTTATGTTAAGGGTAAGTTTTCGGGATAGGGTTTGGAGCGTCCTAGTGTTTTCGGGATAGGGTTTTGCGCGTCCTAAGTTTTTGGGATAGGCCTTTGAGCTTCCTAATGTTTTCGGGATAGGGTTTGGAGTGTCTTAATGTTTTGGGTTTGAGTTTTGAGTGTCCTAATGTTTTTGGGTTAGGGCTTGGAGCGTCCTAATGTTTTTGGGATAGGGCTTGGAGTGTCCTAAGTTTTCGGAATAGGGTTTGGAGAGTCCTAAGTTTTCGGGATAGGGTTTGGAGCGTCCTAGTGTTTTCGGGATAGGGTTTTGAGCGTCCAAAGTTTTTGGGTTTGGGTTTTGAGCGTCCAAAGTGTTATAAGTTGCCCCCTTAATTAATTTTCAGAGAGCATTGTATTAATAATAGAAAGGAATTTATTGAGTAAGTAAACATCAAGCAAAACAGCACTGGGCAGCCGGGGAGTTTCAGCTCCGCCAACGGCACGCACCTCACCCCCGCCAGGGTCCCTTTTTATATCTTGGTAATTCCGGGATTACGCAGCACATCCTGGTATATTCTGCGACTGCGCACACTGTTGCTAGGGGGTCGTCTCTGTCCCTCTGGTGGTCGTGAAGATGAAGGCCGTAGTCTTCCTCAGCGTTGTGGTTCAACTTACCACAGATCCTTCGGTCCTTCACCGGCCAAGTCCCTCGCGGGAGATTGGAACCGCGGTTAGAAGACCTCCACAATCGCTTCGGAACTAAGTTCCATCTCAGTCACACTCTTACACACACAGGCAACCGAACCCCACCCAACCGAACGGTATACGCTTTAAATGCTTACGACTCCGTCATCTTCGTTCGGATCTTCACACACAGAATTATGGGCAAAATATAGTGCTGCAGCTGGCAAGGGAGCTGAAAAAAATCATCAGAAACTTTGCTTACCTTTATTCAGGTTCAAGATGCCATTAGTTCCAACCTGACTCAAACAGCAGCCACCAAATGTTGGCGGTGCCTCTCCTAGATCAAACCAGAAATCAGGAACGAAAGCCCTCCCGGACGAGCCCCCAGTTGTAACAAATGACTGAGTCCCAAATAGGGTTACAATTAATGTTTACAATTTATTAAAGGAATAGAGGTAAGCAAGCAGCACTGGGTGCGCCGGGAGTCTCTGCTCCACCAAGATGCACACCAGTTACATCAGGCGGCTGGTTTTTATGCTCCTAGGCTAATACATATTCGTTACTACTTCTAGAAAAGGCAGGGTTATTATAATTAGTTCCCGGAATCCAAACCCTCCCACAGGTGCATGTGTTATCAGTCTCTGGTGGTCCCTCTGGGGGCCGCTCGTACTGAAGGCTCGTAGTCTTCCTCCCAGGCTTTTCTCTTGTCCTTCTCCTTTGTCCATCTTGGCTGGATGTCAGACACTTGCATAGTGTCCCATGTAGCAGTTGTAATAGTTAGCAGTTATTCTGAAACCCCTTTGTTCTCTTATCCCCTATTGACCCAAATTGCTGGACCATTCCTTTGCAAGATACAAGAACTATATACATTAACCACTCTGGTTTTCTCAGACTTGTGGTTATACAAGGGTATGTAAGACAGAAGGTCACATTTCATCATATCATGTAGCCCTAGCATTGTTCCATATTGACACGAATCAGATGAACACATTTCACACTGTTAAGCTGTCTTATCACCGCAAGCATATCTCAATACCACCTTCCTTCCCCCTAAAGGATGTAACTGCGCAAAAACAACATTTTTACCCCTTACCCTGAAATCCTTATTCCCCTTAAACCTAACAACTCTAACCACAACCCTAACCCTTATTATCAACCCCCTAACGCTAATGACACTGACCTTAATCCAAACCCCAAACTGCCCCTAACCCCACACAACCAACAATGAAACACACAGACACAAAGACGGAAACGACAAAAAAGGCAAAACCCTGGATACAGGCCCCAAATCACAAATACGCAACCAAAACGCTACAGAAAAGCCCCAGATGCAGGCCCCAAATGCTACTGCTAGGCCTCAAAAGCTCAAGATGCATCCCAAAGCAAAAATGCAGGCCCCAAACGTTACAGAAAAGCCCCCAAACCCAGGCTGCACAAGTCTACGAGCAGGCCCCAAACTGCCAACAGAAGCAGGCACCAACCACACCCAGATGCAGACCCCAACTGCCCACAAGCAGCTCCTACCCCACCACCCCCTCCCAAGAACTGGACTCCACCCAGACACTGGCCCCAGACCCAGCCCCCCCCCAGACACAGGTCCCAAAGGTGTACAAGCAGCTCACAACCCGCCCCTTCAGCGACAGGTCCCAACCCCCCGCCCCCTCCAAGACATGGGATGCAGAGGTGTACAACCAACTCCCAACTCCCAACTCCCTCCCCCTCAAAGGGAGGCCCCAAAGACCCCCAAATGGAGGCCCCTAGAGTGTACAAGCACCTCCCAACTCCCCCAGGCACAGGCACCCACACCCCCCAAACACAGGCCACAAAGGTGTACAACCAGTTCCTAATGCCGCTGAGACACAGGCCCCACCCCCCCAGACACAGGGCCCCAAATTCTACAAGCAGTTCTCAACCCCTGCAAGGCAGGCCCCCTACCTTACAGAAGCAGCTCCCAACCCTCCCCCCCCGAGGGAAGCCCCCAAGCCCCCCCAAACACAAGCTCCTACAGTGTACAAGCAGCTCCCAGCCACCCCCAGATGCAGGCCCCAAACGTGTACAAGCAGCTCCCACCCCTCCCCCAGACGCAGGCCTCAACCCCCCCCCAAACACAGGCCCCTACAGTATACAACCTGCACCCAACCCCCTACCCCCGATGCCAGCCCCAAAGGTCTAGAAGCAGCTCCAAACCTCCCCCCCAACCCAGGCTCCAACAGTGTACAAGCAGCTCCCCCCCCCCCACCTCAGACCCTCAGCAGATTCTGAGCAATGCCTACCGCAGCACCACTAAAACAGAGGGGAAGCACTTCAGAGACTTGCCTTAGGGGGACCCTTGCTTAGGGACACTGACTGGGCTGACGACCCTCCGCCTTTCCTCAGCACTCTGGAGAGGATTCACCTCTCCGAGACTGCAAGAAGCAGCCACAAAAGAAAAAAAAAGTCAGATCCTCAGGCACCTCACAGGCACAGCCTACCTGCTGCAATACCTCTCTTTCGCTAGCTCTTCTTCAGCTCCTCACAGCTTCAATGTGGCCGGGCCAGGGCGGGCCGGCAGCACCCAGCGGTGGCAGGGGGAGGGGGGCGGCGCAGGGCGGGCCAGCCAGAGCAATACAGGGAGCCATCTCTCCCCCCAAACCAGAAACAGTAGTCAAAAACTACAGAACCGGGACCCAAAAACCACATGGAGCCAGGCTCCCAAACCGTACATGAGCACGAACACACACAAGCCAGAGACTGAGGGCCATGATGGCTACCATCAAGAAAAGCAGACAACATCAAGCTCTTGAGAGAGATCAGCCTTTCCAAGTCCCAATGAAAGACAAAAACTGCTTCATTACTATACCCTTGTTATAAGTTGCCCCCTTAATTAATTTTCAGAGAGCATTGCATTAATAATAGAAAGGAATTTATTGAGTAAGCAACAGCAAGCAAAACAGCGCTGGGCGGCCGGGGAGTCTCGGCTCCACCAACGGCACGCACCTCATCCCCCCCCACGGTCCCTTTTTATATCTTGGTGATTTCAGGATTACGCAGCACATCCTGGTATATTCTGCGACTGCGCGCGCTGTTGCTAGGGGGTCGTCTCTGTCCCTCTGGTGGTCGTGAAGATGAAGGCCGTAGTCTTCCTCAGCGTTGTGGTTCAACTTCTTTCTTTATTTGGTCATGTTGGCCCAGCGTGAGACAGGAAGGCAGGATGTTGATACACTAGTTTAACAACTTATCAGGAGATGGTTACATGAACTTTGCAGCAGTGGTTTTTTAACAAAAGAGGCTACTGAGATGCAGAAGGAGAGAAGGGGAGGGGGTTCTCTATTTTGTTACATTAAGCAAAAGAATTTTCATAGTGTCTAGCAAAGCATTATACAGCTCCTTACTTCAGCAGGGAGTTTTCACAACTCCTGTTCCTCAAACAGAACTCCTTGTTTTTATAATACAAAAGACAATGAACAAACATTTATTGTGTATTACACCCTTGCCAACAATACATTGAATACTCTGTGTTCGCTCTTTCCTAGCAACCCTAAATAGATCCCTACCCAGAATCTGAGAGGAATTTAAAATAGGACCCCAGAAAAGGCATACAAAGCCCCTTTCGCCCATCAAAAGTTGCCCCCAAAGGAAGCCTTTGGGTACAACTGAACTCCCCAGGGGAGCCTTTACACAGCCCCACATGCAACTGGACTCTCTGTGTTCGCTCTTTCTGAACAACCCTAAATATATCCTTACCCGGAATCTGAGAGGAATTTAAAATAGGACCCCAGAAATCGTGTACAAAGCCCATTTCACCCATATTTTGCCTAAATATTTTTTAACCCTTCTGTTGAAGGTGGTAGCAAGCTTTATTCAGTAATCTTCTTCATTAGAAAAAGCATCTACCCATCATAGCTGTAGTTTTAAAGATTTTATTTTTTCTCATGGATATGATGATCAGCCAACACTAAGAACACAGGCTACAAGTAGCAGTTTTAACAGAAGATGTGAAAGTGGGAAAGGTTGTGCTTAGGGTGGACATGGCTGCTATTTGTGTCCAAGGCTACTTTCTAAGCTTTAATGAGTAGACGCATGTTACAAAGAAGAGAAAAAACATGATTCCAAGGGGCCAGAGTAAAGAACGGTATACCTGTCCATCTCAGTAGCCTTCCAATAAGCCATTTCATGTTTCCTGGTCACCTGACACTGGTTTGAAGAGAGATTACACAGATGTATAAAAAATGTGGCCTTTAGAAATGACAAACAAGAACCTATCCATCAATACCAACAGTTGGTTTTGTTTTGATCAAGAGCCTGAATAGGATGGATCTAAGACACTACTTTGAGACAGCCAATGTCTAGAAGCTAGTGCAGAGAACAACGTCTCGTCACACTAAGATGCATGTAATTCATGCCACAGTCTGACAAAGACTACTTGTATACTGGCTATTTGTCCAGTTTTCCCAGCAGTTTCATATTATTGTATGGTACTTTGTCTTTTAGATAAGACAAATGTGAAAAAGAACTTGACACACTTTGGTTCTTGTGGCTTGTGTCAAACAAAATTCAAGCATAACTACCATGTTCCCTGCCTTCTACCTACACTGCTCTTGTACCACAAGTAGAGAGTAAACTATACATACATGATCCTAAAGCCTCAGTTACCATACCTAGGAGTAATATAAAACAAAATAATTTTGCCTGATCCCTCCTTCACCTCCTTTTGCTAGGTCTAATATTATTCCTCCATGCCTGCATGACATGCTGGTTGACCACAGAAGTAAATACTCAAGAAGTGACAGCACTGTTAAGGCACTTACTGCATACCTAAGGAATGAAGACAGGTCATTTTCTTCAGTGTTCAGATCCTGCCTGTCCTGTACAAGTAATATTATTTTAGGTCTGGTAGTTCCCAATGTGACCTGCATAACAGTTTGCATCAGACACATTAAACTATACCATAAAATTCAGACTGGAGGGGAGAGACAAGCCAATTGATATGGGATCATATCAATTCCTCCCTCCTCAAACTCTTCCAACATCCTGTTCCAGATAAAATAAATACCATGAAGCTAGTCTGATCCTTTTTTTTTTTTTTTTCTTTTTCATCTAGCTTAAGCAGTCAGACTTTTGCTGTATTCCTTACAGTACTTTTGCTGCTTGTTAGTATTTGCTAGATGTCATCAATGCTGCTATTACAGGGAGAACTCCACACACACACTTCACAGCAATACTTTATTGCCACTGCTGTGGTTTTTCATCCTGACTATCACATTAGGTCAGTTATAGTCAAGCTTTCTCCATTCTTCTTGATCTCTCTACTGCTCCATCTAAAAGGTCTTTCTATGTCTTTCAGGATACCTAAATATGCGTCTGTTCAGGTTCTTCAAACAAGTTTTCTAATCAACATATGTATACACGTGTATTCAACTACTATCAAACTGTCATTTAATCATGTTAAATCATGCTAGAATAGCAGAAGTGAACCTCTGCAATACATTTAAAATCTGATAATCTAAAAGTTCAAAGCAAACTTTCCAGTTCAGATTTTATTAAACTGAAATTAAAGCCTGAGTTTTGCAGCA
This sequence comes from Aythya ferina, assembly GCF_964211825.1. Lineage (NCBI taxonomy): Eukaryota > Metazoa > Chordata > Aves > Anseriformes > Anatidae > Aythya > Aythya ferina. The sequence continues at coordinate 14,480 of NW_028181363.1, forward strand.
CACTAGTACAGTGTTCAAGAACACCCACACAACAGAAGCAAAAATACTACACTGAGAAACCTGTTTATGGAAAAAGGTGATGCTTCTGCTTTCTAAAAATACCCAAGCCCAAACAGTGCTTCCCCTAAAATTGATTCGACAAGTCCACACAAGTGGTTACAACTTGCAGCAGAATAAGGACTACACAATACTTTGAGAGTGATGATTTTTTAAAACCATAGCTAACCAGGTAAGTAGAACAGAGAAAATGGATACTGTTCCTCCCCCCCCTTACCCCCCCCCTTGAGACATTCTCAAAAAGAATTACAAGTTCTTGCAAAGACTCTGAGGTGGCACTTCCAGGTGTTTACTAAGGTTCACTCCATACATATTTAAGTGCAAAAATACTAAAGTACAAGTAGCCACTGATTAATACTGCTTCTGTTCCTGTACTAATTAATGTTTAAAATATTGCTTCTTTTCTTGATCAGCCACTCTGACTGAGAATAAGAAGTAATCCTTTCAGTTAAGGCCAAGCATATTTTCTTAGATGGAGAAATAAAGTCATCATATACCATGAAACTTTGAAAAACAAAACAAAACAAAAAAAAACAGTTTTGCATTGAGACAGACTGAAGCAAAAGGCACAAATCACCAAGTGTCGTGCTTGGACAGGGGAAATCATGACACATAACTGGTATTACAAAATAAATCAAGGATACAGAAATATTTCTACATAAAGAGCAAGAAATACCCTAATTAGGCCCAAATCTTCATATATAGGGCTATGTTTCTGGTTGCTCCGAAAGAGCGAACACAGAGAATCCAGTTATGTGGGACTGCATGAAGGCTCCCCTGGTGAGTTCAGTTGTACCCAAAGCCTTCCTTGGGGGCACTTTTGCATGGGTGAAAGGGGCTTTGAACGCCTTTTCTGGGGCCCTCTTTTGAATTCCTCTCCCATGCCGAGTAGGGCTATGTTTCTGGTTGCTCCGAAAGAGCGAGCACAGAGGGTCCAGTTGCATGTGGGGCTGTGTGAAGGCTCCCCTGGGGAGTTCAGTTGTACCCAAAGCCTTCTTCTGGGGGCACTTTTGGATGGGCACAAGGGGCTTTGAACGCCTTTTCTGGGGCCCTCTTTTGAATTCCTCTCCCATGCCGGGTAGGGCTATGTTTCGGGTTGCTCAGAAAGAGCGAACACAGAGGGCCTAGTAAGAGTAAGGGTAACGGATAGAGTAAGGGTAAGGGTGAGGGTAACGGTAAGGTTGAGGGTACAACTATATGTTAGGATATGGGTTATGGTAAGTGTAAGGGTTAGGGTAAATGTAAGGGTAAGGGTAAGTGTAAGGGTACGGGTCACGGGAAGGGTTAGAGTTAGGGTTAGGGTAAGGGTAAGGTTAATGGTAACGGTAAGTGCAAGGGTAAGGGTTAGGGTAAGGGTTAGTGTAAGGATATGGGTAATGGTAAGGGTGAGGGTTAGGATAAGGGTAAGTGTAAGGTTTAGATTTAGGCTAAGGGTAGTTGTAGCAGAAAGGGTAAGGGTTACGGTAAGTGTAAGTGTTAGGATTAGGGTATGGTTGAGGGTTAGGTTAAGGGTAAGGGTAATTGTACGAGTAATTGCTAGGGTAAGTGTAAGCGTAAGTGAACATGTAAGTATTGTTGTATGGCTTATGGTAAGGGTAAGGTAAAAGGTAAGGTTTATGTTAAGGGTAAGTTTTCGGGATAGGGTTTGGAGCGTCCTAGTGTTTTCGGGATAGGGTTTTGCGCGTCCTAAGTTTTTGGGATAGGCCTTTGAGCTTCCTAATGTTTTCGGGATAGGGTTTGGAGTGTCTTAATGTTTTGGGTTTGAGTTTTGAGTGTCCTAATGTTTTTGGGTTAGGGCTTGGAGCGTCCTAATGTTTTTGGGATAGGGCTTGGAGTGTCCTAAGTTTTCGGAATAGGGTTTGGAGAGTCCTAAGTTTTCGGGATAGGGTTTGGAGCGTCCTAGTGTTTTCGGGATAGGGTTTTGAGCGTCCAAAGTTTTTGGGTTTGGGTTTTGAGCGTCCAAAGTGTTATAAGTTGCCCCCTTAATTAATTTTCAGAGAGCATTGTATTAATAATAGAAAGGAATTTATTGAGTAAGTAAACATCAAGCAAAACAGCACTGGGCAGCCGGGGAGTTTCAGCTCCGCCAACGGCACGCACCTCACCCCCGCCAGGGTCCCTTTTTATATCTTGGTAATTCCGGGATTACGCAGCACATCCTGGTATATTCTGCGACTGCGCACACTGTTGCTAGGGGGTCGTCTCTGTCCCTCTGGTGGTCGTGAAGATGAAGGCCGTAGTCTTCCTCAGCGTTGTGGTTCAACTTACCACAGATCCTTCGGTCCTTCACCGGCCAAGTCCCTCGCGGGAGATTGGAACCGCGGTTAGAAGACCTCCACAATCGCTTCGGAACTAAGTTCCATCTCAGTCACACTCTTACACACACAGGCAACCGAACCCCACCCAACCGAACGGTATACGCTTTAAATGCTTACGACTCCGTCATCTTCGTTCGGATCTTCACACACAGAATTATGGGCAAAATATAGTGCTGCAGCTGGCAAGGGAGCTGAAAAAAATCATCAGAAACTTTGCTTACCTTTATTCAGGTTCAAGATGCCATTAGTTCCAACCTGACTCAAACAGCAGCCACCAAATGTTGGCGGTGCCTCTCCTAGATCAAACCAGAAATCAGGAACGAAAGCCCTCCCGGACGAGCCCCCAGTTGTAACAAATGACTGAGTCCCAAATAGGGTTACAATTAATGTTTACAATTTATTAAAGGAATAGAGGTAAGCAAGCAGCACTGGGTGCGCCGGGAGTCTCTGCTCCACCAAGATGCACACCAGTTACATCAGGCGGCTGGTTTTTATGCTCCTAGGCTAATACATATTCGTTACTACTTCTAGAAAAGGCAGGGTTATTATAATTAGTTCCCGGAATCCAAACCCTCCCACAGGTGCATGTGTTATCAGTCTCTGGTGGTCCCTCTGGGGGCCGCTCGTACTGAAGGCTCGTAGTCTTCCTCCCAGGCTTTTCTCTTGTCCTTCTCCTTTGTCCATCTTGGCTGGATGTCAGACACTTGCATAGTGTCCCATGTAGCAGTTGTAATAGTTAGCAGTTATTCTGAAACCCCTTTGTTCTCTTATCCCCTATTGACCCAAATTGCTGGACCATTCCTTTGCAAGATACAAGAACTATATACATTAACCACTCTGGTTTTCTCAGACTTGTGGTTATACAAGGGTATGTAAGACAGAAGGTCACATTTCATCATATCATGTAGCCCTAGCATTGTTCCATATTGACACGAATCAGATGAACACATTTCACACTGTTAAGCTGTCTTATCACCGCAAGCATATCTCAATACCACCTTCCTTCCCCCTAAAGGATGTAACTGCGCAAAAACAACATTTTTACCCCTTACCCTGAAATCCTTATTCCCCTTAAACCTAACAACTCTAACCACAACCCTAACCCTTATTATCAACCCCCTAACGCTAATGACACTGACCTTAATCCAAACCCCAAACTGCCCCTAACCCCACACAACCAACAATGAAACACACAGACACAAAGACGGAAACGACAAAAAAGGCAAAACCCTGGATACAGGCCCCAAATCACAAATACGCAACCAAAACGCTACAGAAAAGCCCCAGATGCAGGCCCCAAATGCTACTGCTAGGCCTCAAAAGCTCAAGATGCATCCCAAAGCAAAAATGCAGGCCCCAAACGTTACAGAAAAGCCCCCAAACCCAGGCTGCACAAGTCTACGAGCAGGCCCCAAACTGCCAACAGAAGCAGGCACCAACCACACCCAGATGCAGACCCCAACTGCCCACAAGCAGCTCCTACCCCACCACCCCCTCCCAAGAACTGGACTCCACCCAGACACTGGCCCCAGACCCAGCCCCCCCCCCAGACACAGGTCCCAAAGGTGTACAAGCAGCTCACAACCCGCCCCTTCAGCGACAGGTCCCAACCCCCCGCCCCCTCCAAGACATGGGATGCAGAGGTGTACAACCAACTCCCAACTCCCAACTCCCTCCCCCTCAAAGGGAGGCCCCAAAGACCCCCAAATGGAGGCCCCTAGAGTGTACAAGCACCTCCCAACTCCCCCAGGCACAGGCACCCACACCCCCCAAACACAGGCCACAAAGGTGTACAACCAGTTCCTAATGCCGCTGAGACACAGGCCCCACCCCCCCAGACACAGGGCCCCAAATTCTACAAGCAGTTCTCAACCCCTGCAAGGCAGGCCCCCTACCTTACAGAAGCAGCTCCCAACCCTCCCCCCCCGAGGGAAGCCCCCAAGCCCCCCCAAACACAAGCTCCTACAGTGTACAAGCAGCTCCCAGCCACCCCCAGATGCAGGCCCCAAACGTGTACAAGCAGCTCCCACCCCTCCCCCAGACGCAGGCCTCAACCCCCCCCCAAACACAGGCCCCTACAGTATACAACCTGCACCCAACCCCCTACCTCCGATGCCAGCCCCAAAGGTCTAGAAGCAGCTCCAAACCTCCCCCCCAACCCAGGCTCCAACAGTGTACAAGCAGCACACTGTTGCTAGGGAGTCGTCTCTGTCCCTCTGGTGGTCGTGAAGATGAAGGCCGTAGTCTTCCTCAGCGTTGTGGTTCAACTTCTTTTTTTATTTGGTCATGTTGGCCCAGCGTGAGACAGGAAGGCAGGATGTTGATACACTAGTTTAGCAACTTATCAGGAGATGGTTACATGAGCTTTGCAGCAGTGTCTTTGAACAAAAGAGGCAACTGAGATGCAGAAGAAGAGAAGGGGAGGGGGTTCTCTTTTTTGTTACATTAAGCAAAAGAATTTTCATAGTGTCTAGCCAAGTATTATACATCTCCTTACTTCAGCAGGAAGCTTTTGCAACTCCTGCTCCTCAAACGGAACTCCTTGTTTTATAATACAAAAGGCAATGAACAAACATTTATTGTGTATTACAGCCCCAAGGGTCTACAAGCAGCTCCCCCCTTGCCCCCAGATACCGGCCCCCAGACACAGACCCCAAAAGCCTAATCACAGGCCCTGAACTCTAGAGGCAGGCTCCAAAACCCAGGACAAAGCCCCAGTGGTTCGAGACAGGGCCCAAATCCCAGACACAGGCCCCAAACGCTAAACATATGCCAAAAAAAGTATTAGTGCTGGTGCCAAATGTTACAGACAGGCCCAAAAGCCCGAGATGCTCAAGGCTGAGACGTAACTTGGCTTTCTGAATTACTGGAAAGCAGCTTTCATTCTCAGATAATTGTGTGCAGGCTAGATAGGATGGGGCTTCAGGCACCTCTTCACCTGCCATCAGGCACCGCTGTGCCAGACAAGCTTTTTCTGCTAGAACACCCTACTCAGATGCACTGTGGCATTCAAGTGAACTGCTTTCATGCAAATATAACGACTGATGTTACAACCCACCTTGCCTGTGGCACCTGTTGAACAGAAGAGTAAGCCACCGCAGCGCTTCAAAACCATCCCTGCACGTGCCGCTCCTTGTCGCTCTCTGGCCTTATCTCATATCCTTATCCACTTCTGTGGAGAGCCTGCCACGGCACCTGCAAAGCAAGACGGACACCTTTCATAGTCACCTTGTGCTACTTGGTCGTTCTGCTCCAACCCAGCTCATGACCAGCCCCTCTTCTTACACAGCTCTTCAGAGTGCAGTTTGCTCCTTTGAGCCTGTGCGAGACACCTGTGAAAGAAAAAGAAACGCATAGGCCTATGCAGCATCCAAAGACACAGCACAACTAGGTAAGTTACTCTCATCTGCTCCCTTACCTCTGCCGCTTACCAGCCCCCGAGGCAGATGCTTCAATCTACCCTCTTCAAACAGCTACAACACCTCTAAAAGACAAAGAGGGGATGCTTAGAGGAACAGTGAGACCTACAACACAACAACTGCTACATCTGTTCCTCACTCACCTTGCCAGAGGCAGTTCTGCGTGTGACGTCCCAGGTTGTACACTGCGTTACCTAACCCTTACCGTAACCCTTACCCTAACCCTTCTCACCCTTACCATTACCCAAATCCTTACCTTTACTTTTTCCTTACCCTTACTCTTTCCTTTAACCATAACCTTACCCTTACCCTATACCTTACTCCAACCCTTCCCCTTACCTTCCCCTTCCCCTTACACTTAACCTAACCCTTACCCTTCCACTTCCCCTAAAACATATCCTAACACTTTCCCTTACCCTTATACTTACCCTAACCCTTTCTATTACCCTTACACTTACTCTTGCCCTAATCCTCGCTTTCACCCTTACACTTATCCTAACCCTTACTCTTACTGAAACCCTTACTCTAACCCTTACCATGACCCTTACCCTTACACTTACCATTACACCTGACCCGTACCCTTAAACTTACCCTAACCCTTACCCTTACTCTGACACTTTGCCTGACCGTTACCCTTACCCTTAACCTTACCCTTATCCTAACACTTACCCTTACCCTAACCCTTAACCTTTCTGCTACACTTACACTTTTCCTAAATCTAAACCTTACACTTACCCTTACTGCAACCCTCACCCTTATCATTACCAATACCCTTACTCTTACCCTTACCCTAACCCTTATCCTTACACTTACTGTTACCTTTAACATTACCCTTACCCTAGCACTTACCCTTACCCTATCACTTACTCCTATCCTTATCCATACCCTTACCCTTACCCTTACCCTAACCCTTACCCTTAACCTAACCCTAACCCTAAACCGTACCTGAACCCTTACCCTGATCCTTACATTAACCCGAACCCCTACCCTAAAACTTACACTTACTCCTAACCTTAACCTTACCCTTAACCATAACCTAATACTTGCCCTTACGTTTCCCTCACCCTAACCCTAAAATTAACCCTAACACTTACCCTTACCCTAACCCTTACTCTAACCCTTACAATGACCCGTACCCTTACGCATACCCTTACCCTTACATTTACCCTAACCCTTACCATTACCCTTATCATAACCCATACCCTAACACATATTTCTACATGTACCCTTACCCTTACCCTTACCCTTAACCTAACCCTTAACGTAACCCTAAACCTTACCCTTATCCTAACACTTACCCTTACCGTAAACCTCGACCTTTCTGCTACACTTACCCTTAGCCTAAATCTAAACCTTACACTTACCCTTAGCCTAACCCTCACCCTTACTATTACCCATACCCTTATTCTTACCCTTGCCCTAACCCTTACCTTTACACTTACGTTTACCATTAACCTTACCCTTACCCTAACCCTTATCCTGAAGCTAACCCTTACCCTAAACCTTACCCCAACCCTTACCCTGACCCTTACATTAACCCTAGCACTTACCCTAAAACTTACACTTCCTCTTTACCTTACCCCTAACCTTAACCTAATACTTTCGCTTACGTTTCCCTTACCCTAACCCTAAAATTAACCCTAACCATAAACCTTACCCTTAACCTTACCCTTACCATAAGCCATACAACAACACGTACATGTTCACTTACGCTTACACTTACCCTAGCAATTACTCGTACAATTGCCCTTACCCTTACCCTTAACCTAACCCTAACCTTACTGTTATCCTAACACTTACCCTTATCGTAAACCTTACCCTTTCTGCTATGGTTAGCATGGCAACACAACCCCATGGTTACCATGGCAACAAAACCCCATGGTTGCCATGGTAACACAACCCCATGGTTACCATGCCAACACAACACCATGGTTACCATGGCAATATAACCCCATGGTTGCCATGGCAACAGCACTTGATGGTTGCCATGGCAACCCAACCCCATGGCTGCCATGGCAACACAACCTTATGGTTACCATGGCAACACAACCCCATGGTTACCATGGCAACCCAACGCCATTGTTACCATGGCAACATAAACCATGGTTGCCATGGCAACACCACCCGATGGTTAGCATGGCAACCCTACCCAATGATTGCGAAAGCAAGACAACCAAATGGTTACCATGGCAACCGAACCCCATGGATACCATGGCATCCCAAACGCATGGTTACCACGGCAAGACAACCCCATGGTTGCCATGTCAATAAAACCCCATGGTTGCCATGGAAACCCAACCCCATGTTTACCATGGCAACACAACCCCATGGTTACCATGGAAACACAACGCCATGGTTGCCATGGCAACACACCCCAGTGGTCACCAGGGCAACACAACCCCATGGTTGCCATGGCAACAAAACCCCATGGTTACTATGGAAACACAACGCCATGGTTGGCATGGCAACACACCCCCGTGGTTACCATGGGAACACAACCCTATGGTTGCCATGGCAACAAACCCCCATGGTTGCTATGGCAACACAACCCCATGGTTACCGTGGCAAAACCACCCCATGGTTGCCATGGCAACAGAACAACATGGTTAGCATGGCAACAAAACCCCATGGTTACCATGGCAACACAACCCCATGGTTGCCATGGCAACACAAACTTGTGGTTGCCATGGCAACACAACCCCATGGTTTCCATGGCTACCCAACGGCATTGTTACCATGGCAACATAAACCATGGTTGCCATGGTAACACATACCCATGGTTGCCATGGCAACAAAACCAAATGTTTACCATGGAAACAGAAAATTATGATTTCCATGACAACACCACCTGATAGTTGTCATGGCAACCAAATTCCATGGCTGCCATGGCAACAAAACTGCATGGTTACCATGGCAACACAACCGCATGGTTACCATTGAAACACAAACATATGGTTAACATGGTAAAAATACGCCATGGTTGCCACGGAAACACAACCCCGTGGTTACCATGGCAACACAACCCCATGGTTGCCATGGCAACACCACCCCATGGTTGCCATTGCAAAACAACCCCATTGTTACCATGGCAACACAACCGCATGGTTACCATGGCAAAACAAGGATATGTTTAGAATGGCAACACAAACCCATGGTTGCCATGGCAATTGAACCCCATGGTTACCATGCCAACACAACCCCAAGATTACCATGGCAACAAAATGCTATGGTTGCCATGGCAACACAACCCCCTAGTTGCAATGGCAACACAACACCATGGTCACCACGGCAACACAAACCCATGGTTGCCATGGCAACACAACCGCATGGTTACCATGGCAATACAACCATATGGTTATCATGGCAACAAAATGCTATGGTTGCCATGGCAACCCAACCCCATGGTTGCATTGGTAACACAACCAAATTGTTACAATGGTAACCCACCCCATGGTTACCATGGCAACACAACCCCTTGGTTGCCATGGTAACCAATTTCCATGGTTGCCTTGGCAACCGATTTTCATGGTTGCTATAGCAACCAAACCACATGGTTACCATGGAAACACAATCCCATGGTTACCATGGCAACACAACCCATTGGTTGCCATGGCAACAGAATAGCATGGTTGCCATGGCAACCCAAACCCATGGTTACCATGTCAACACAACACCATGGTTACCATGGAAAACACAAGCCCATGATAGCCATGGCAAGAAAAACCACTGGTTACAATGGCAACACAACCCCATGGTTACCATGGCAACACAACCCCATGGTTGCCATTGAAACACAACCCCATGGTTACCATGGCAACACAACCCAATGGTTGCCAATGAAACACAACTACATGGTTGCCATGTCAACACAACCATATGGTTAACATGGCAACAAAAGGCCATGGTTGCTATGGCAACACAACCCCATGGTTACCATGGCAACACTACCCCATGGTTGCCATGACAATACAACCCTATTGTTACCCTCCAAACACAACCCCATGGTTACCATGGCAACAGAAAACCATGGTTGCCATGGCTTCGCCACCCGATGTTTGCCATGGCAACCCAACCCCATGGTTGCCATCGTAAAACAACCAAATGGTTACCATGGCAACTCAACACCATGGTTACCATGGCAACACAACCCCATGGTTGCCATGGAAACCAATTTCCATGGTTGCCATGGCAACACAATTCCATGGTTGCCATAGGAACAAAACCCCATGGTTGCCATGGCAACAGAAAACCATGGTTACCATGGCAACACCACCCAATGGTTGCCATGGCATCCCAACCCCGTTGTTACCATGAAAACACAACCCCATGTTTGCCATGACAAAAAAAAAACATGGTTGCCATGGCTATGCAACCCCATGGTTACCATGGCAACACAACCACATGGTTACCATGGTAACACAACCCCATGGTTTCCGTGGCAACAAAACCCCATGGTTGCCATGGCAACCCAACCCCATGTTTCCCATGGCAACACAACTGCATGGTTCCAATGGAAACACAACCCCATGGTTACCATGGCAACAAAACCCCATGGTTGCCATTGAAACACAACCCCAGTGTTACCATGGCAACACAACCGCATGGTTACCATAGCAACACAACCACATGGTTGCTATGGCAACACATACCCATGGATGCCATGGCAACAGAAAACCATGGTTGCCATGGCAACACCAACCGATGGTTGCCATGGCAATACAACCCCATCGTAGACATGGCAACAAAACCCCTTGATTACCATGGCAACACCACCCCATGGTTACCATGGAAACACAACCCCATTGTGTCCATAGAAACCCAACTCCATGGTTACCATGGCAACACCACCCAATGGTTGCCATCGCAACACACCCGCATGATTACCATGGCAACACAACCGCATGTTTTCCATGGAAACCCAACTCCATGTTTTCCATGGCAACCCAACCCCATGATTGCCATGGCAACACCACCCAATGGTTGCCATCGCAACACACCCGCATGGTTACCATGGCAACCCAACCGCATGTTTTCCATGGAAAACCAACTCCATGTTTTCTATGGCAACCCAACCCCATGATTGCCATGGCAACACAACCCCATGGTTGCCATGGCAACCCATCCCCATGGTTAATATGGCAACACAACCCCATGGTTTCCATGGCAACACAACCCCATGGTTTCCGTGGCACCCCAACCCCATGGTTGCCATTGCAACCCAACGCCATGGTTGCCATAGCAACACAACCAAATGGTTACCATGGAAACCCAATTACAAGGTTACCATGGCAACACAACCCCACAGTTACCATGGCAACAGATCCCCATGGTTGCCATGGCAACACCACCCTACGGTTGCCATGGCAACCCAACCCCATGGTTACCATGGCAACACAACCCCATTGTTGTTACGGTAACACAACGCCATGGTTGCCATGGCAACTCAACCCCATGGTTATAATGGAAACAGAACCCCATGGTTGCCATGGCAACAAAACGCGATGGTTGCTATGGCAACACAACCCTATGGTTGCCATGGCAACGCAACCCCATGGTTACCATGGCAACCCAACCCCATGTTTACCATGGCAACAGATCCCCATTGTAGCCATGGAAACCCAAGCCCATGGTTGCCATGGCAACACAACACCATGTTTAACATGGCAACACAACCCCATGGTTGCCATGGCAATACCACCCCATGGTTTCCATGGCAACACAACCGCAACATTACCATGGCAACAAAACCGCATTGTTGCCATGGCAACCCAACCCCATGGTTACCATGACAATAAAACCGCATGGTTGCCATGGTAACACGACCGCACGGTTAGAATGACAACACAACCGCATGGTTTCCATGGCAACACAACCCCATGATTACAATGGCAACCCAACCGCATGGTTACCATGGCAACCCAACCCCATGGTTGCCATGGAAACGCATCCCCATGGGTACTATGGCAACAGAAAACCATGGTTGCCATGGCAACACCACCCGATGGTTGCCATAGCAACAAAACCCCATGTTTGCCATGGCTGTTCAACCCCATGGTTACCATGACAACACCACCCGATGGTTGCCATGGCATCCCAACCCTGTGGTTACCATGACAACACAACCCCATGGTTGCCATGGCAACCAAACACCATTGTTGCCATTGCAACCCAACCTCATGGTTACCATGGAAACACCACCCCATGGTACCATGGCAACACAACCGCATGGTTACCATGGCAACACAACCCCATGGTTGCCATGGCAACTCAACCAAATGGTTAACTTGGAAACCCAACCCCATGGTTACCATGGCAACAGAAATCCATGGATGCCATGGCAACACCACCTGACGTTTGCCGTGGCACCCCAACACCATGGTTGCCATGGCAACACCACCCCATGGTTACCAGGGCAACAAAACACCATGGTTACCATGCCAACACAACCCCATGGTTACCATGGCAACCCAACCCCATGGTTGCCATGGCAACACAACCCCATGGTTACTATGGCAACACAACCCCATGGTTACCATGGCAACAAAACACTATGGTTGCCATGGCAACCCTCCCTCATGGTTACCATGGCAACACCACCCCATGGTGCCATGGCAACACAACACCATGGTTGCCATGGCAACAACACGCCATGGTTACCATGCCAACACAATCCCATGTTTACCACGGCAACACCAACCCATGGTTGCCACGGCAACAAAACCCCATGGTTGCCATAGTAACAAACCACCATGGTTACCATGGAAACCAAACCCGATGGTTACCGTGGCAACACTACCCCATGGTAGTCATGGCAACAGAAAACCATGATTTCCATGGCAACACCACACCATGGTTGCCATGGCAACCCAACCCTATGGTTGACATGGCAACACAACTCCATGGTTGCCATGGCAAAACAACCAAATTGTTACCATGGTAAAACAACCCAATGGATGCCATGGCAACAAAACACCATAGTTCCCATGGCAACACAACCCTATGGTTATCATGGCAAAACAACCGCATGGTTACCATGGCAACGCAACCATATGTTTAACATGGCAACAAAACGCCATGGTTGCCATGGCAACACAACCACGTGGTTACCATGGAAACAGAAATCCATGGTTGCCATGGCAACAGAAAACCATGGTTGCCATAGTCACACCACACGATGGTTTCCGTGGAAACCCAACCCCATGTTTGCCATAGCAACACGACCAAATGGTTTCAATGGCAACCAAACGCCATGGTTAGCATGGCAACACAACCCCCTAGTTGCCATGGCAACACAACACCATGGTTACCATGGCAACACAACCCCATGGTTTCCGTGGCAACAAAACCCCATGGTTGAAATGGCAACTCAACCCCATGGTTCCCATGGCAATAGAAAACCATGGTTGCCATGGCAACACAACCCCATGGTTACCATGGCAACACTACCCCATGGTTGCCATGACAATACAACCCTATTGTTACCCTCCAAACACAACCCCATGGTTACCATGGCAACAGAAAACCATGGTTGCCATGGCTTCGCCACCCGATGTTTGCCATGGCAACGCAACCCCATGGTTACCATGGCAACACAACCACATGGTTACCATGGTAACACAACCCCATGGTTTCCGTGGCAACAAAATCCCATGGTTGAAATGGCAACTCAACCCCATGGTTCCCATGGCAATAGAAAACCATGGTTGCCATGGCAACACAACCCGATGGTTGCCAAGGCAACCCAATTCCATGGTTGCCATGACAACACAACCAAATGGTTACCATGGAAACCCAACCCCATGTTTACAATGGCAACACAACCCCGTGGTTCCCATGGCAGCACAACACCATGGTTACAATGGCAACGCAACCTCATGGTTCCCATGGAAACCAAACCCCATGGTTGCCATGGCAACCCAACCCCATGTTTCCCATGGCAACACAACTGCATGGTTCCAATGGAAACACAACCCCATGGTTACCATGGGAACACAACCCCAGTGTTACCATGGCAACACAACCGCATGGTTACCATAGCAACACAACCACATGGTTGCCATGGCAACACATACCCATGGATGCCTTGGCAACAGAAAACCATGGTTGCCATGGCAACACCAACCGATGGTTGCCATGGCAACCCAATTCCGTGGTTGCCATGGTAATAAAACCGCATGGTTACCATGGCAATACAACCCCATCGTAGACATGGCAACAAAACCCCTTGATTACCATGGCAACACCACCCCATGGTTGCCATCGTAAAACAACCAAATGGTTACCATGGCAACTCAACACCATGGTTACCATGGCAACACAACCCCAGGGTTGCCATGGAAACCAATTTCCATGGTTGCCATGGCAACACAATTCCATGGTTGTCATAGCAACAAAACCCCATGGTTGCCATGGCAACAGAAAACCATGGTTACCATGGCAACACCACCCAATGGTTGCCATGGTATCCCAACCCCGTTGTTACCATGAAAACACAACCCCATGTTTGCCATGACAAAAAAAAAACATGGTTGCCATGGCTACGCAACCCCATGGTTACCATGGCAACACAACCACATGGTTACCATGGTAACACAACCCCATGTTTCCCATGGCAACACAACTGCATGGTTCCATTGGAAACACAACCCCATGGTTACCATGGCAACAAAACCCCATGGTTGCCATTGAAACACAACCCCAGTGTTACCATGGCAACACAACCGCATGGTTGCCATAGCAACACAACCACATGGTTGCTATGGCAACACATACCCATGGATGCCATGGCAACAGAAAACCATGGTTGCCATGGCAACACCAACCGATGGTTGCCATGGCAATACAACCCCATCGTAGACATGGCAACAAAACCCCTTGATTACCATGGCAACACCACCCCATGGTTACCATGGAAACACAACCCCATTGTGTCCATAGAAACCCAACTCCATGGTTACCATGGCAACACCACCCAATGGTTGCCATCGCAACACACCCGCATGATTACCATGGCAACACAACCGCATGTTTTCCATGGAAACCCAACTCCATGTTTTCCATGGCAACCCAACCCCATGATTGCCATGGCAACACCACCCAATGGTTGCCATCGCAACACACCCGCATGGTTACCATGGCAACCCAACCGCATGTTTTCCATGGAAAACCAACTCCATGTTTTCTATGGCAACCCAACCCCATGATTGCCATGGCAACACAACCCCATGGTTGCCATGGCAACCCATCCCCATGGTTAATATGGCAACACAACCCCATGGTTTCCATGGCAACACAACCCCATGGTTTCCGTGGCACCCCAACCCCATGGTTGCCATTGCAACCCAACGCCATGGTTGCCATAGCAACACAACCAAATGGTTACCATGGAAACCCAATTACAAGGTTACCATGGCAACACAACCCCACAGTTACCATGGCAACAGATCCCCATGGTTGCCATGGCAACACCACCCTACGGTTGCCATGGCAACCCAACCCCATGGTTACCATGGCAACACAACCCCATTGTTGTTACGGTAACACAACGCCATGGTTGCCATGGCAACTCAACCCCATGGTTATAATGGAAACAGAACCCCATGGTTGCCATGGCAACAAAACGCGATGGTTGCTATGGCAACACAACCCCATGGTTGCCACGGTAACAAAACCCCATGGTTACCATGGCAACAAAAACCCTATGGTTGCCATGGCAACGCAACCCCATGGTTACCATGGCAACCCAACCCCATGTTTACCATGGCAACAGATCCCCATTGTAGCCATGGAAACCCAAGCCCATGGTTGCCATGGCAACACAACACCATGTTTAACATGGCAACACAACCCCATGGTTGCCATGGCAATACCACCCCATGGTTTCCATGGCAACACAACCGCAACATTACCATGGCAACAAAACCGCATTGTTGCCATGGCAACCCAACCCCATGGTTACCATGACAATAAAACCGCATGGTTGCCATGGTAACACGACCGCACGGTTAGAATGACAACACAACCGCATGGTTTCCATGGCAACACAACCCCATGATTACAATGGCAACCCAACCGCATGGTTACCATGGCAACCCAACCCCATGGTTGCCATGGAAACGCATCCCCATGGGTACTATGGCAACAGAAAACCATGGTTGCCATGGCAACACCACCCGATGGTTGCCATAGCAACAAAACCCCATGTTTGCCATGGCTGTTCAACCCCATGGTTACCATGACAACACCACCCGATGGTTGCCATGGCATCCCAACCCTGTGGTTACCATGACAACACAACCCCATGGTTGCCATGGCAACCAAACACCATTGTTGCCATTGCAACCCAACCTCATGGTTACCATGGAAACACCACCCCATGGTACCATGGCAACACAACCGCATGGTTACCATGGCAACACAACCCCATGGTTGCCATGGCAACTCAACCAAATGGTTAACTTGGAAACCCAACCCCATGGTTACCATGGCAACAGAAATCCATGGATGCCATGGCAACACCACCTGACGTTTGCCGTGGCACCCCAACACCATGGTTACCATGGAAACACCACCCCATGGTACCATGGCAACACAACCGCATGGTTACCATGGCAACTCAACCAAATGGTTAACTTGGAAACCCAACCCCATGGTTACCATGGCAACAGAAATCCATGGATGCCATGGCAACACCACCTGACGTTTGCCGTGGCACCCCAACACCATGGTTGCCATGGCAACACCACCCCATGGTTACCAGGGCAACAAAACACCATGGTTACCATGCCAACACAACCCCATGGTTACCATGGCAACCCAACCCCATGGTTGCCATGGCAACACAACCCCATGGTTACTATGGCAACACAACCCCATGGTTACCATGGCAACAAAACACTATGGTTGCCATGGCAACCCTCCCTCATGGTTACCATGGCAACACCACCCCATGGTGCCATGGCAACACAACACCATGGTTGCCATGGCAACAACACGCCATGGTTACCATGCCAACACAACCCCATGGTTGCCATGGAAACACAACCCCATGGATACCATGGCAACACAATCCCATGTTTACCACGGCAACACCAACCCATGGTTGCCACGGCAACAAAACCCCATGGTTGCCATAGTAACAAACCACCATGGTTACCATGGAAACCAAACCCGATGGTTACCGTGGCAACACTACCCCATGGTAGTCATGGCAACAGAAAACCATGATTTCCATGGCAACACCACACCATGGTTGCCATGGCAACCCAACCCTATGGTTGACATGGCAACACAACTCCATGGTTGCCATGGCAAAACAACCAAATTGTTACCATGGTAAAACAACCCAATGGATGCCATGGCAACAAAACACCATAGTTCCCATGGCAACACAACCCTATGGTTATCATGGCAAAACAACCGCATGGTTACCATGGCAACGCAACCATATGTTTAACGTGGCAACAAAACGCCATGGTTGCCATGGCAACACAACCACGTGGTTACCATGGAAACAGAAATCCATGGTTGCCATGGCAACAGAAAACCATGGTTGCCATAGTCACACCACACGATGGTTTCCGTGGAAACCCAACCCCATGTTTGCCATAGCAACACGACCAAATGGTTTCAATGGCAACCAAACGCCATGGTTAGCATGGCAACACAACCCCCTAGTTGCCATGGCAACACAACACCATGGTTACCATGGCAACACAACCCCATGGTTTCTGTGGCAACAAAACCCCATGGTTGAAATGGCAACTCAACCCCATGGTTCCCATGGCAATAGAAAACCATGGTTGCCATGGCAACACAACCCGATGGTTGCCAAGGCAACCCAATTCCATGGTTGCCATGACAACACAACCAAATGGTTACCATGGAAACCCAACCCCATGTTTACAATGGCAACACAACCCCGTGGTTCCCATGGCAGCACAACACCATGGTTACAATGGCAACGCAACCTCATGGTTCCCATGGAAACCAAACCCCATGGTTGCCATGGCAACCCAACCCCATGTTTCCCATGGCAACACAACTGCATGGTTCCAATGGAAACACAACCCCATGGTTACCATGGGAACACAACCCCAGTGTTACCATGGCAACACAACCGCATGGTTACCATAGCAACACAACCACATGGTTGCCATGGCAACACATACCCATGGATGCCTTGGCAACAGAAAACCATGGTTGCCATGGCAACACCAACCGATGGTTGCCATGGCAACCCAATTCCGTGGTTGCCATGGCAATAAAACCGCATGGTTACCATGGCAATACAACCCCATCGTAGACATGGCAACAAAACCCCTTGATTACCATGGCAACACCACCCCATGGTTACCATGGAAACACAACCCCATTGTGTCCATAGAAACCCAACTCCATGGTTACCATGGCAACACCACCCAATGGTTGCCATCGCAACACACCCGCATGATTACCATGGCAACACATCCGCATGTTTTCCATGGAAACCCAACTCCATGTTTTCCATGGCAACCCAACCCCATGATTGCCATGGCAACACCACCCAATGGTTGCCATCGCAACACACCCGCATGGTTACCATGGCAACCCAACCGCATGTTTTCCATGGAAAACCAACTCCATGTTTTCTATGGCAACCCAACCCCATGATTGCCATGGCAACACAACCCCATGGTTGCCATGACAATACAACCCTATTGTTACCCTCCAAACACAACCCCATGGTTACCATGGCAACAGAAAACCATGGTTGCCATGGCTTCGCCACCCGATGTTTGCCATGGCAACCCAACCCCATGGTTGCCATCGTAAAACAACCAAATGGTTACCATGGCAACTCAACACCATGGTTACCATGGCAACACAACCCCATGGTTGCCATGGAAACCAATTTCCATGGTTGCCATGGCAACACAATTCCATGGTTGCCATAGCAACAAAACCCCATGGTTGCCATGGCAACAGAAAACCATGGTTACCATGGCAACACCACCCAATGGTTGCCATGGCATCCCAACCCCGTTGTTACCATGAAAACACAACCCCATGTTTGCCATGACAAAAAAAAAACATGGTTGCCATGGCTACGCAACCCCATGGTTACCATGGCAACACAACCACATGGTTACCATGGTAACACAACCCCATGGTTTCCGTGGCAACAAAACCCCATGGTTGCCATGGCAACCCAACCCCATGTTTCCCATGGCAACACAACTGCATGGTTCCAATGGAAACACAACCCCATGGTTACCATGGCAACAAAACCCCATGGTTGCCATTGAAACACAACCCCAGTGTTACCATGGCAACACAACCGCATGGTTACCATAGCAACACAACCACATGGTTGCTATGGCAACACATACCCATGGATGCCATGGCAACAGAAAACCATGGTTGCCATGGCAACACCAACCGATGGTTGCCATGGCAATACAACCCCATCGTAGACATGGCAACAAAACCCCTTGATTACCATGGCAACACCACCCCATGGTTACCATGGAAACACAACCCCATTGTGTCCATAGAAACCCAACTCCATGGTTACCATGGCAACACCACCCAATGGTTGCCATCGCAACACACCCGCATGATTACCATGGCAACACAACCGCATGTTTTCCATGGAAACCCAACTCCATGTTTTCCATGGCAACCCAACCCCATGATTGCCATGGCAACACCACCCAATGGTTGCCATCGCAACACACCCGCATGGTTACCATGGCAACCCAACCGCATGTTTTCCATGGAAAACCAACTCCATGTTTTCTATGGCAACCCAACCCCATGATTGCCATGGCAACACAACCCCATGGTTGCCATGGCAACCCATCCCCAAGGTTAATATGGCAACACAACCCCATGGTTTCCATGGCAACACAACCCCATGGTTTCCGTGGCACCCCAACCCCATGGTTGCCATTGCAACCCAACGCCATGGTTGCCATAGCAACACAACCAAATGGTTACCATGGAAACCCAATTACAAGGTTACCATGGCAACACAACCCCACAGTTACCATGGCAACAGATCCCCATGGTTGCCATGGCAACACCACCCTACGGTTGCCATGGCAACCCAACCCCATGGTTACCATGGCAACACAACCCCATTGTTGTTACGGTAACACAACGCCATGGTTGCCATGGCAACTCAACCCCATGGTTATAATGGAAACAGAACCCCATGGTTGCCATGGCAACAAAACGCGATGGTTGCTATGGCAACACAACCCCATGGTTGCCACGGTAACAAAACCCCATGGTTACCATGGCAACAAAAACCCTATGGTTGCCATGGCAACGCAACCCCATGGTTACCATGGCAACCCAACCCCATGTTTACCATGGCAACAGATCCCCATTGTAGCCATGGAAACCCAAGCCCATGGTTGCCATGGCAACACAACACCATGTTTAACATGGCAACACAACCCCATGGTTGCCATGGCAATACCACCCCATGGTTTCCATGGCAACACAACCGCAACATTACCATGGCAACAAAACCGCATTGTTGCCATGGCAACCCAACCCCATGGTTACCATGACAATAAAACCGCATGGTTGCCATGGTAACACGACCGCACGGTTAGAATGACAACACAACCGCATGGTTTCCATGGCAACACAACCACATGGTTGCTATGGCAACACATACCCATGGATGCCATGGCAACAGAAAACCATGGTTGCCATGGCAACACCAACCGATGGTTGCCATGGCAATACAACCCCATCGTAGACATGGCAACAAAACCCCTTGATTACCATGGCAACACCACCCCATGGTTACCATGGAAACACAACCCCATTGTGTCCATAGAAACCCAACTCCATGGTTACCATGGCAACACCACCCAATGGTTGCCATCGCAACACACCCGCATGATTACCATGGCAACACAACCGCATGTTTTCCATGGAAACCCAACTCCATGTTTTCCATGGCAACCCAACCCCATGATTGCCATGGCAACACCACCCAATGGTTGCCATCGCAACACACCCGCATGGTTACCATGGCAACCCAACCGCATGTTTTCCATGGAAAACCAACTCCATGTTTTCTATGGCAACCCAACCCCATGATTGCCATGGCAACACAACCCCATGGTTGCCATGGCAACCCATCCCCAAGGTTAATATGGCAACACAACCCCATGGTTTCCATGGCAACACAACCCCATGGTTTCCGTGGCACCCCAACCCCATGGTTGCCATTGCAACCCAACGCCATGGTTGCCATAGCAACACAACCAAATGGTTACCATGGAAACCCAATTACAAGGTTACCATGGCAACACAACCCCACAGTTACCATGGCAACAGATCCCCATGGTTGCCATGGCAACACCACCCTACGGTTGCCATGGCAACCCAACCCCATGGTTACCATGGCAACACAACCCCATTGTTGTTACGGTAACACAACGCCATGGTTGCCATGGCAACTCAACCCCATGGTTATAATGGAAACAGAACCCCATGGTTGCCATGGCAACAAAACGCGATGGTTGCTATGGCAACACAACCCCATGGTTGCCACGGTAACAAAACCCCATGGTTACCATGGCAACAAAAACCCTATGGTTGCCATGGCAACGCAACCCCATGGTTACCATGGCAACCCAACCCCATGTTTACCATGGCAACAGATCCCCATTGTAGCCATGGAAACCCAAGCCCATGGTTGCCATGGCAACACAACACCATGTTTAACATGGCAACACAACCCCATGGTTGCCATGGCAATACCACCCCATGGTTTCCATGGCAACACAACCGCAACATTACCATGGCAACAAAACCGCATTGTTGCCATGGCAACCCAACCCCATGGTTACCATGACAATAAAACCGCATGGTTGCCATGGTAACACGACCGCACGGTTAGAATGACAACACAACCGCATGGTTTCCATGGCAACACAACCCCATGATTACAATGGCAACCCAACCGCATGGTTACCATGGCAACCCAACCCCATGGTTGCCATGGAAACGCATCCCCATGGGTACTATGGCAACAGAAAACCATGGTTGCCATGGCAACACCACCCGATGGTTGCCATAGCAACAAAACCCCATGTTTGCCATGGCTGTTCAACCCCATGGTTACCATGACAACACCACCCGATGGTTGCCATGGCATCCCAACCCTGTGGTTACCATGACAACACAACCCCATGGTTGCCATGGCAACCAAACACCATTGTTGCCATTGCAACCCAACCTCATGGTTACCATGGAAACACCACCCCATGGTACCATGGCAACACAACCGCATGGTTACCATGGCAACACAACCCCATGGTTGCCATGGCAACTCAACCAAATGGTTAACTTGGAAACCCAACCCCATGGTTACCATGGCAACAGAAATCCATGGATGCCATGGCAACACCACCTGACGTTTGCCGTGGCACCCCAACACCATGGTTGCCATGGCAACACCACCCCATGGTTACCAGGGCAACAAAACACCATGGTTACCATGCCAACACAACCCCATGGTTACCATGGCAACCCAACCCCATGGTTGCCATGGCAACACAACCCCATGGTTACTATGGCAACACAACCCCATGGTTACCATGGCAACAAAACACTATGGTTGCCATGGCAACCCTCCCTCATGGTTACCATGGCAACACCACCCCATGGTGCCATGGCAACACAACACCATGGTTGCCATGGCAACAACACGCCATGGTTACCATGCCAACACAATCCCATGTTTACCACGGCAACACCAACCCATGGTTGCCACGGCAACAAAACCCCATGGTTGCCATAGTAACAAACCACCATGGTTACCATGGAAACCAAACCCGATGGTTACCGTGGCAACACTACCCCATGGTAGTCATGGCAACAGAAAACCATGATTTCCATGGCAACACCACACCATGGTTGCCATGGCAACCCAACCCTATGGTTGACATGGCAACACAACTCCATGGTTGCCATGGCAAAACAACCAAATTGTTACCATGGTAAAACAACCCAATGGATGCCATGGCAACAAAACACCATAGTTCCCATGGCAACACAACCCTATGGTTATCATGGCAAAACAACCGCATGGTTACCATGGCAACGCAACCATATGTTTAACATGGCAACAAAACGCCATGGTTGCCATGGCAACACAACCACGTGGTTACCATGGAAACAGAAATCCATGGTTGCCATGGCAACAGAAAACCATGGTTGCCATAGTCACACCACACGATGGTTTCCGTGGAAACCCAACCCCATGTTTGCCATAGCAACACGACCAAATGGTTTCAATGGCAACCAAACGCCATGGTTAGCATGGCAACACAACCCCCTAGTTGCCATGGCAACACAACACCATGGTTACCATGGCAACACAACCCCATGGTTTCCGTGGCAACAAAACCCCATGGTTGAAATGGCAACTCAACCCCATGGTTCCCATGGCAATAGAAAACCATGGTTGCCATGGCAACACAACCCCATGGTTACCATGGCAACACTACCCCATGGTTGCCATGACAATACAACCCTATTGTTACCCTCCAAACACAACCCCATGGTTACCATGGCAACAGAAAACCATGGTTGCCATGGCTTCGCCACCCGATGTTTGCCATGGCAACGCAACCCCATGGTTACCATGGCAACACAACCACATGGTTACCATGGTAACACAACCCCATGGTTTCCGTGGCAACAAAATCCCATGGTTGAAATGGCAACTCAACCCCATGGTTCCCATGGCAATAGAAAACCATGGTTGCCATGGCAACACAACCCGATGGTTGCCAAGGCAACCCAATTCCATGGTTGCCATGACAACACAACCAAATGGTTACCATGGAAACCCAACCCCATGTTTACAATGGCAACACAACCCCGTGGTTCCCATGGCAGCACAACACCATGGTTACAATGGCAACGCAACCTCATGGTTCCCATGGAAACCAAACCCCATGGTTGCCATGGCAACCCAACCCCATGTTTCCCATGGCAACACAACTGCATGGTTCCAATGGAAACACAACCCCATGGTTACCATGGGAACACAACCCCAGTGTTACCATGGCAACACAACCGCATGGTTACCATAGCAACACAACCACATGGTTGCCATGGCAACACATACCCATGGATGCCTTGGCAACAGAAAACCATGGTTGCCATGGCAACACCAACCGATGGTTGCCATGGCAACCCAATTCCGTGGTTGCCATGGTAATAAAACCGCATGGTTACCATGGCAATACAACCCCATCGTAGACATGGCAACAAAACCCCTTGATTACCATGGCAACACCACCCCATGGTTGCCATCGTAAAACAACCAAATGGTTACCATGGCAACTCAACACCATGGTTACCATGGCAACACAACCCCAGGGTTGCCATGGAAACCAATTTCCATGGTTGCCATGGCAACACAATTCCATGGTTGTCATAGCAACAAAACCCCATGGTTGCCATGGCAACAGAAAACCATGGTTACCATGGCAACACCACCCAATGGTTGCCATGGTATCCCAACCCCGTTGTTACCATGAAAACACAACCCCATGTTTGCCATGACAAAAAAAAAACATGGTTGCCATGGCTACGCAACCCCATGGTTACCATGGCAACACAACCACATGGTTACCATGGTAACACAACCCCATGTTTCCCATGGCAACACAACTGCATGGTTCCATTGGAAACACAACCCCATGGTTACCATGGCAACAAAACCCCATGGTTGCCATTGAAACACAACCCCAGTGTTACCATGGCAACACAACCGCATGGTTGCCATAGCAACACAACCACATGGTTGCTATGGCAACACATACCCATGGATGCCATGGCAACAGAAAACCATGGTTGCCATGGCAACACCAACCGATGGTTGCCATGGCAATACAACCCCATCGTAGACATGGCAACAAAACCCCTTGATTACCATGGCAACACCACCCCATGGTTACCATGGAAACACAACCCCATTGTGTCCATAGAAACCCAACTCCATGGTTACCATGGCAACACCACCCAATGGTTGCCATCGCAACACACCCGCATGATTACCATGGCAACACAACCGCATGTTTTCCATGGAAACCCAACTCCATGTTTTCCATGGCAACCCAACCCCATGATTGCCATGGCAACACCACCCAATGGTTGCCATCGCAACACACCCGCATGGTTACCATGGC
Organism: Aythya ferina; assembly: GCF_964211825.1. Taxonomy (NCBI): domain Eukaryota; kingdom Metazoa; phylum Chordata; class Aves; order Anseriformes; family Anatidae; genus Aythya; species Aythya ferina. The sequence continues at coordinate 39,485 of NW_028181363.1, forward strand.
AACCCAACCGCATGTTTTCCATGGAAAACCAACTCCATGTTTTCTATGGCAACCCAACCCCATGATTGCCATGGCAACACAACCCCATGGTTGCCATGGCAACCCATCCCCATGGTTAATATGGCAACACAACCCCATGGTTTCCATGGCAACACAACCCCATGGTTTCCGTGGCACCCCAACCCCATGGTTGCCATTGCAACCCAACGCCATGGTTGCCATAGCAACACAACCAAATGGTTACCATGGAAACCCAATTACAAGGTTACCATGGCAACACAACCCCACAGTTACCATGGCAACAGATCCCCATGGTTGCCATGGCAACACCACCCTACGGTTGCCATGGCAACCCAACCCCATGGTTACCATGGCAACACAACCCCATTGTTGTTACGGTAACACAACGCCATGGTTGCCATGGCAACTCAACCCCATGGTTATAATGGAAACAGAACCCCATGGTTGCCATGGCAACAAAACGCGATGGTTGCTATGGCAACACAACCCCATGGTTGCCACGGTAACAAAACCCCATGGTTACCATGGCAACAAAAACCCTATGGTTGCCATGGCAACGCAACCCCATGGTTACCATGGCAACCCAACCCCATGTTTACCATGGCAACAGATCCCCATTGTAGCCATGGAAACCCAAGCCCATGGTTGCCATGGCAACACAACACCATGTTTAACATGGCAACACAACCCCATGGTTGCCATGGCAATACCACCCCATGGTTTCCATGGCAACACAACCGCAACATTACCATGGCAACAAAACCGCATTGTTGCCATGGCAACCCAACCCCATGGTTACCATGACAATAAAACCGCATGGTTGCCATGGTAACACGACCGCACGGTTAGAATGACAACACAACCGCATGGTTTCCATGGCAACACAACCCCATGATTACAATGGCAACCCAACCGCATGGTTACCATGGCAACCCAACCCCATGGTTGCCATGGAAACGCATCCCCATGGGTACTATGGCAACAGAAAACCATGGTTGCCATGGCAACACCACCCGATGGTTGCCATAGCAACAAAACCCCATGTTTGCCATGGCTGTTCAACCCCATGGTTACCATGACAACACCACCCGATGGTTGCCATGGCATCCCAACCCTGTGGTTACCATGACAACACAACCCCATGGTTGCCATGGCAACCAAACACCATTGTTGCCATTGCAACCCAACCTCATGGTTACCATGGAAACACCACCCCATGGTACCATGGCAACACAACCGCATGGTTACCATGGCAACACAACCCCATGGTTGCCATGGCAACTCAACCAAATGGTTAACTTGGAAACCCAACCCCATGGTTACCATGGCAACAGAAATCCATGGATGCCATGGCAACACCACCTGACGTTTGCCGTGGCACCCCAACACCATGGTTACCATGGAAACACCACCCCATGGTACCATGGCAACACAACCGCATGGTTACCATGGCAACTCAACCAAATGGTTAACTTGGAAACCCAACCCCATGGTTACCATGGCAACAGAAATCCATGGATGCCATGGCAACACCACCTGACGTTTGCCGTGGCACCCCAACACCATGGTTGCCATGGCAACACCACCCCATGGTTACCAGGGCAACAAAACACCATGGTTACCATGCCAACACAACCCCATGGTTACCATGGCAACCCAACCCCATGGTTGCCATGGCAACACAACCCCATGGTTACTATGGCAACACAACCCCATGGTTACCATGGCAACAAAACACTATGGTTGCCATGGCAACCCTCCCTCATGGTTACCATGGCAACACCACCCCATGGTGCCATGGCAACACAACACCATGGTTGCCATGGCAACAACACGCCATGGTTACCATGCCAACACAACCCCATGGTTGCCATGGAAACACAACCCCATGGATACCATGGCAACACAATCCCATGTTTACCACGGCAACACCAACCCATGGTTGCCACGGCAACAAAACCCCATGGTTGCCATAGTAACAAACCACCATGGTTACCATGGAAACCAAACCCGATGGTTACCGTGGCAACACTACCCCATGGTAGTCATGGCAACAGAAAACCATGATTTCCATGGCAACACCACACCATGGTTGCCATGGCAACCCAACCCTATGGTTGACATGGCAACACAACTCCATGGTTGCCATGGCAAAACAACCAAATTGTTACCATGGTAAAACAACCCAATGGATGCCATGGCAACAAAACACCATAGTTCCCATGGCAACACAACCCTATGGTTATCATGGCAAAACAACCGCATGGTTACCATGGCAACGCAACCATATGTTTAACGTGGCAACAAAACGCCATGGTTGCCATGGCAACACAACCACGTGGTTACCATGGAAACAGAAATCCATGGTTGCCATGGCAACAGAAAACCATGGTTGCCATAGTCACACCACACGATGGTTTCCGTGGAAACCCAACCCCATGTTTGCCATAGCAACACGACCAAATGGTTTCAATGGCAACCAAACGCCATGGTTAGCATGGCAACACAACCCCCTAGTTGCCATGGCAACACAACACCATGGTTACCATGGCAACACAACCCCATGGTTTCTGTGGCAACAAAACCCCATGGTTGAAATGGCAACTCAACCCCATGGTTCCCATGGCAATAGAAAACCATGGTTGCCATGGCAACACAACCCGATGGTTGCCAAGGCAACCCAATTCCATGGTTGCCATGACAACACAACCAAATGGTTACCATGGAAACCCAACCCCATGTTTACAATGGCAACACAACCCCGTGGTTCCCATGGCAGCACAACACCATGGTTACAATGGCAACGCAACCTCATGGTTCCCATGGAAACCAAACCCCATGGTTGCCATGGCAACCCAACCCCATGTTTCCCATGGCAACACAACTGCATGGTTCCAATGGAAACACAACCCCATGGTTACCATGGGAACACAACCCCAGTGTTACCATGGCAACACAACCGCATGGTTACCATAGCAACACAACCACATGGTTGCCATGGCAACACATACCCATGGATGCCTTGGCAACAGAAAACCATGGTTGCCATGGCAACACCAACCGATGGTTGCCATGGCAACCCAATTCCGTGGTTGCCATGGCAATAAAACCGCATGGTTACCATGGCAATACAACCCCATCGTAGACATGGCAACAAAACCCCTTGATTACCATGGCAACACCACCCCATGGTTACCATGGAAACACAACCCCATTGTGTCCATAGAAACCCAACTCCATGGTTACCATGGCAACACCACCCAATGGTTGCCATCGCAACACACCCGCATGATTACCATGGCAACACATCCGCATGTTTTCCATGGAAACCCAACTCCATGTTTTCCATGGCAACCCAACCCCATGATTGCCATGGCAACACCACCCAATGGTTGCCATCGCAACACACCCGCATGGTTACCATGGCAACCCAACCGCATGTTTTCCATGGAAAACCAACTCCATGTTTTCTATGGCAACCCAACCCCATGATTGCCATGGCAACACAACCCCATGGTTGCCATGACAATACAACCCTATTGTTACCCTCCAAACACAACCCCATGGTTACCATGGCAACAGAAAACCATGGTTGCCATGGCTTCGCCACCCGATGTTTGCCATGGCAACCCAACCCCATGGTTGCCATCGTAAAACAACCAAATGGTTACCATGGCAACTCAACACCATGGTTACCATGGCAACACAACCCCATGGTTGCCATGGAAACCAATTTCCATGGTTGCCATGGCAACACAATTCCATGGTTGCCATAGCAACAAAACCCCATGGTTGCCATGGCAACAGAAAACCATGGTTACCATGGCAACACCACCCAATGGTTGCCATGGCATCCCAACCCCGTTGTTACCATGAAAACACAACCCCATGTTTGCCATGACAAAAAAAAAACATGGTTGCCATGGCTACGCAACCCCATGGTTACCATGGCAACACAACCACATGGTTACCATGGTAACACAACCCCATGGTTTCCGTGGCAACAAAACCCCATGGTTGCCATGGCAACCCAACCCCATGTTTCCCATGGCAACACAACTGCATGGTTCCAATGGAAACACAACCCCATGGTTACCATGGCAACAAAACCCCATGGTTGCCATTGAAACACAACCCCAGTGTTACCATGGCAACACAACCGCATGGTTACCATAGCAACACAACCACATGGTTGCTATGGCAACACATACCCATGGATGCCATGGCAACAGAAAACCATGGTTGCCATGGCAACACCAACCGATGGTTGCCATGGCAATACAACCCCATCGTAGACATGGCAACAAAACCCCTTGATTACCATGGCAACACCACCCCATGGTTACCATGGAAACACAACCCCATTGTGTCCATAGAAACCCAACTCCATGGTTACCATGGCAACACCACCCAATGGTTGCCATCGCAACACACCCGCATGATTACCATGGCAACACAACCGCATGTTTTCCATGGAAACCCAACTCCATGTTTTCCATGGCAACCCAACCCCATGATTGCCATGGCAACACCACCCAATGGTTGCCATCGCAACACACCCGCATGGTTACCATGGCAACCCAACCGCATGTTTTCCATGGAAAACCAACTCCATGTTTTCTATGGCAACCCAACCCCATGATTGCCATGGCAACACAACCCCATGGTTGCCATGGCAACCCATCCCCAAGGTTAATATGGCAACACAACCCCATGGTTTCCATGGCAACACAACCCCATGGTTTCCGTGGCACCCCAACCCCATGGTTGCCATTGCAACCCAACGCCATGGTTGCCATAGCAACACAACCAAATGGTTACCATGGAAACCCAATTACAAGGTTACCATGGCAACACAACCCCACAGTTACCATGGCAACAGATCCCCATGGTTGCCATGGCAACACCACCCTACGGTTGCCATGGCAACCCAACCCCATGGTTACCATGGCAACACAACCCCATTGTTGTTACGGTAACACAACGCCATGGTTGCCATGGCAACTCAACCCCATGGTTATAATGGAAACAGAACCCCATGGTTGCCATGGCAACAAAACGCGATGGTTGCTATGGCAACACAACCCCATGGTTGCCACGGTAACAAAACCCCATGGTTACCATGGCAACAAAAACCCTATGGTTGCCATGGCAACGCAACCCCATGGTTACCATGGCAACCCAACCCCATGTTTACCATGGCAACAGATCCCCATTGTAGCCATGGAAACCCAAGCCCATGGTTGCCATGGCAACACAACACCATGTTTAACATGGCAACACAACCCCATGGTTGCCATGGCAATACCACCCCATGGTTTCCATGGCAACACAACCGCAACATTACCATGGCAACAAAACCGCATTGTTGCCATGGCAACCCAACCCCATGGTTACCATGACAATAAAACCGCATGGTTGCCATGGTAACACGACCGCACGGTTAGAATGACAACACAACCGCATGGTTTCCATGGCAACACAACCCCATGATTACAATGGCAACCCAACCGCATGGTTACCATGGCAACCCAACCCCATGGTTGCCATGGAAACGCATCCCCATGGGTACTATGGCAACAGAAAACCATGGTTGCCATGGCAACACCACCCGATGGTTGCCATAGCAACAAAACCCCATGTTTGCCATGGCTGTTCAACCCCATGGTTACCATGACAACACCACCCGATGGTTGCCATGGCATCCCAACCCTGTGGTTACCATGACAACACAACCCCATGGTTGCCATGGCAACCAAACACCATTGTTGCCATTGCAACCCAACCTCATGGTTACCATGGAAACACCACCCCATGGTACCATGGCAACACAACCGCATGGTTACCATGGCAACACAACCCCATGGTTGCCATGGCAACTCAACCAAATGGTTAACTTGGAAACCCAACCCCATGGTTACCATGGCAACAGAAATCCATGGATGCCATGGCAACACAACCCCATGGTTACCATGGCAACCCAACCCCATGGTTGCCATGGCAACACAACCCCATGGTTACTATGGCAACACAACCCCATGGTTACCATGGCAACAAAACACTATGGTTGCCATGGCAACCCTCCCTCATGGTTACCATGGCAACACCACCCCATGGTGCCATGGCAACACAACACCATGGTTGCCATGGCAACAACACGCCATGGTTACCATGCCAACACAATCCCATGTTTACCACGGCAACACCAACCCATGGTTGCCACGGCAACAAAACCCCATGGTTGCCATAGTAACAAACCACCATGGTTACCATGGAAACCAAACCCGATGGTTACCGTGGCAACACTACCCCATGGTAGTCATGGCAACAGAAAACCATGATTTCCATGGCAACACCACACCATGGTTGCCATGGCAACCCAACCCTATGGTTGACATGGCAACACAACTCCATGGTTGCCATGGCAAAACAACCAAATTGTTACCATGGTAAAACAACCCAATGGATGCCATGGCAACAAAACACCATAGTTCCCATGGCAACACAACCCTATGGTTATCATGGCAAAACAACCGCATGGTTACCATGGCAACGCAACCATATGTTTAACATGGCAACAAAACGCCATGGTTGCCATGGCAACACAACCACGTGGTTACCATGGAAACAGAAATCCATGGTTGCCATGGCAACAGAAAACCATGGTTGCCATAGTCACACCACACGATGGTTTCCGTGGAAACCCAACCCCATGTTTGCCATAGCAACACGACCAAATGGTTTCAATGGCAACCAAACACCATGGTTAGCATGGCAACACAACCCCCTAGTTGCCATGGCAACACAACACCATGGTTACCATGGCAACACAACCCCATGGTTTCCGTGGCAACAAAACCCCATGGTTGAAATGGCAACTCAACCCCATGGTTCCCATGGCAATAGAAAACCATGGTTGCCATGGCAACACAACCCCATGGTTACCATGGCAACACTACCCCATGGTTGCCATGACAATACAACCCTATTGTTACCCTCCAAACACAACCCCATGGTTACCATGGCAACAGAAAACCATGGTTGCCATGGCTTCGCCACCCGATGTTTGCCATGGCAACGCAACCCCATGGTTACCATGGCAACACAACCACATGGTTACCATGGTAACACAACCCCATGGTTTCCGTGGCAACAAAATCCCATGGTTGAAATGGCAACTCAACCCCATGGTTCCCATGGCAATAGAAAACCATGGTTGCCATGGCAACACAACCCGATGGTTGCCAAGGCAACCCAATTCCATGGTTGCCATGACAACACAACCAAATGGTTACCATGGAAACCCAACCCCATGTTTACAATGGCAACACAACCCCGTGGTTCCCATGGCAGCACAACACCATGGTTACAATGGCAACGCAACCTCATGGTTCCCATGGAAACCAAACCCCATGGTTGCCATGGCAACCCAACCCCATGTTTCCCATGGCAACACAACTGCATGGTTCCAATGGAAACACAACCCCATGGTTACCATGGGAACACAACCCCAGTGTTACCATGGCAACACAACCGCATGGTTACCATAGCAACACAACCACATGGTTGCCATGGCAACACATACCCATGGATGCCTTGGCAACAGAAAACCATGGTTGCCATGGCAACACCAACCGATGGTTGCCATGGCAACCCAATTCCGTGGTTGCCATGGCAATAAAACCGCATGGTTACCATGGCAATACAACCCCATCGTAGACATGGCAACAAAACCCCTTGATTACCATGGCAACACCACCCCATGGTTACCATGGAAACACAACCCCATTGTGTCCATAGAAACCCAACTCCATGGTTACCATGGCAACACCACCCAATGGTTGCCATCGCAACACACCCGCATGATTACCATGGCAACACAACCGCATGTTTTCCATGGAAACCCAACTCCATGTTTTCCATGGCAACCCAACCCCATGATTGCCATGGCAACACCACCCAATGGTTGCCATCGCAACACACCCGCATGGTTACCATGGCAACCCAACCGCATGTTTTCCATGGAAAACCAACTCCATGTTTTCTATGGCAACCCAACCCCATGATTGCCATGGCAACACAACCCCATGGTTGCCATGGCAACCCATCCCCATGGTTAATATGGCAACACAACCCCATGGTTTCCATGGCAACACAACCCCATGGTTTCCGTGGCACCCCAACCCCATGGTTGCCATTGCAACCCAACGCCATGGTTACCATGGAAACCCAATTACAAGGTTACCATGGCAACACAACCCCACGGTTCCCATGGCAACAGATCCCCATGGTTGCCATGGCAACAAAACGCGATGGTTGCTATGGCAACACAACCCCATGGTTTCCACGGTAACAAAACCCCATGGTTACCATGGCAACAAAAACCCTATGGTTGCCATGGCAACGCAACCCCATGGTTACCATGGCAACCCAACCCCATGTTTACCATGGCAACAGATCCCCATTGTAGCCATGGAAACCCAACCCCATGGTTGCCATGGCAACCAAACCCCATGGTTGCCATGGTAACAAAACCACATGGTTGCTATGGAAACACAACATCATCGTTTCCATGGGAAAACAAACCCATGGTTACCATGGAACACAACCCCATAGTTGCCATGGCAAAAAAAAAAACATGTTTGCCATGGCAACCCAACCCCATGGTTACCATAGCAACACAACCCCATCGTTACCATTGTAACACAACGCCATATTTTCCTTTGCAACCCAACCCTATGGTTAACATGGCAACTCAACCCCACGGTTTCCATGGCAACACAACCCCATGGTTACCATGGCAACACAACCCCATTGTTGCCATGGCAACACAACACCATGGTTACCATGGCAACACCACGCTACGGTTTCCATGGCAACACAACCCCATGGTTACAATGGCAACACAACCCCATTGTTGCCATTGCAACACAACACCATGGTTGCAGTGGAACACAAAATCATGGTTGCCATGGCAAAAAAAAAAACATGGTTGCCATTGCAAAAGAACCCCATGTTTACCGTGGTAACACAACCCCATGGTTACCATGGAGACAAAACCCCATGGTTACAATGGCAACACAACACCATGGTTGCCGTGCAACCCAAAACCATGGTTGCCATGGCAAAAAAAAACCATGGTTGCCATTGCAACAGAACCCCATGGTTGCCATGGAAACACAACCTTATAATTCCCATGACAACACAACCCCATGGTTACCAAGGCAGCACCATCGCATTGTTACCATGGAACACATCCTCATGGTTACCATGGAGACAAAACCCCATGGTTACCATGGCAAAACAACCCCATGGTTGACATGGCAACACAACCCCATGGTTTCTTTGGCAACAAAACCCCATGGTTGCCATGGCAACACTACACCATGGTTACCATGGCAACAGAACACCATGGTTGCCATGGTAACGCAACGCCATATTTACCGTGGTAACAAAAAACCATGGTTGCCATGGCAACCCAACGCCATGGTTGCCATCGTAGCAAAACCACATGGTTACCATGGCAACCGAACCCCATGTTTGCCATGGCAACAAAGCCCATGGTTGCCATGGCATGCCAAGCCCACGGTTACCATGGCAACACAACACCATGCTTACCATGGCAACACAACCCCACGGTCACCATGGCAACACAACCTCATGTTTGCCATTGCAACAAAACACGATGGTTGCCATGGAAACCCATCCCCATGGTTACCATGGCAACACAACCCCACGGTTGCCATGGCAACACAACCCCACGGTTACCATGGTAACCACAACCCCATGGTTACCATGGCAACACAACCCTATGGTTACAATAGCAAAAAAAGAAAAACATTGTTACCATGGCAAGAGAACCCCATTGTTACCATGGCATCACAACCGCATGGTTACCACGGCAACTCAACACCATGGTTGCCATGGCAACTAAACCCCATAGTTTCCATGGCAACCCAACCTTATAATTCCCATGACAACACAACCCCATGGTTACCATGGCAACACAACCCCATGGTAGCCATGCCAACCGAACCCCATGGTTGCCATGGCAACCCATCTCCATGGTTGCCATGCTAACCACAACATTATGGTTAACATTGCAAACCAACACCATGGTTACCATGGCAACACAAACCCATGGTAACCATGGCAACAAAACCCAATGTTTGCCATGGCAACACAACCCCATGGTTACCATGGCAACAAAATCCCATGTTTCCATGGCAACACAACCCCATGTTTACCATGGCAACAGAACCCCACGGTGGCCATGGCAACCCTATAATGGTCCCTATAACAATGTGGCCTTCTATTGCCTATTGCACCACGGTGTCACCACCCCATGGCAGCACCCCATGGTTCCCATGGCAACCCATCCCCATGGTTACCATGGTAACACAACCCCATGATTACCTTGGCTACGCAACCCCATGGTTTCCATGGCAACACAACACCATGTTTAACATTGTAACCACAACACCATTGTTACCATAGCAACACTACGCCATGGTTGCCATGGCAACACAACCCCATGGTTGCCATGGCAACCCAACGCCATAGTTACCCTGGCAACACAACCCCATCCTTACCATGGCAACACAACCCCATGGTCGCCATGGCAACAATCTTACACTTCCTATAGTAACATGACCTTGTGTTTCCTATCGCACTACAATGTCACCACAACATGGCAACACCCCAGGGTTACCATGGCAACACAACCCCATGGCTACCATGGCAACATAACCCCATGGTTGCCATGGCAACACAACCACACGGTTACCATGGCAACAGTCTTACACTTCCTACAGTAACATGGCCTTGTGTTGCCTATGGCACTACAATGTCACCACCCCATGGCAACACCCCATGGTTGTCATGGCAACACAACCCCATGGTTGCCATGGCAACAATCTTACACTTCCTATAGTAACATGGCCTTGTGTTGCCTATGGCACTATGGTGTCACCACCCCATGGCAACACCCCATGGTTGCCATGGCAACACAACCCCATGGTCGCCATGGCACCCCAACGCCCTGGTTGCCCTGGCAACACAACCCCATGGTTGCCATGGCAACATAACCCCATTGTTGCCATGGCAACACATGCAAATGGTTGCCATGACAACACAAGCCCATGGTTATCATGGCAACAATATCCCATGGCGGCCATGGCAACACTATAATGTTCCCTGTAGCAATGTGGCCTTGTATTGCCTATTGAACCATTGTGTCACCATCCCATGGCAACACCTAATCGTCGCCATGGCAACACAACCCTATGGTTACCATGGCAACAGAACCATATCATTGCCATGGCAACAATATTACACTTCCTATAGTAACATGGCCTTGTGTTGCCTATGGCAGTACGGTGTCACCACCGCATTGCAACACCCCATGGTTGCCATGGCAACACAACCCCATGGTTACCATGGCAACACAACCCCATGGTTGCCATGGCAACACAACCCCATGGTTACCATGGCAACACAAGCCCATTGTTCCATGGCAACACAACCTCATGGTTACCATGGCAACACAAGCTCATGTTTGCCATGGCAACACAACACAATGGTTGCCATTGCAACTCACCCCCATGGTGTTTATGGCAACACCCCATGGTTGCCATGGCAACACAACCCCATGGTTGCCATGGCAACAATCTTACACTTCCTATAGTAACATGGCCTTGTGTTCCCTATGGCACTACGGTGTCACCACCCCATGTTAACACACCATTGTTGCTATGGCAACACAAGGCCACATTGCTATAGGGACCATTACAGTGTTGCCATGACAACCATGGGGTTGTGTTGCCATTGTAACCATGGGGTTGTGTTGCCCACCATCCCAGAGACTTCTTCCATGTTTTGGGGAAGCCTGGTGGCTTCCCACTACCAAGCTGATACAAATCCTCATGGATAAGGTGGTTGTGCTTTTGCAGCTAGGTTTTTTTTTTTGAAAAAAACCTAGAGCATATGAGTGAGCCATCGAATGGGTCTCTGCTGGTCCAGGATGGAAATAACTAAGCTAAGGCAGGATTTGGGAAGGCATAAAGACCAGTGAGATTTCTCAACCAACCTTTGATCCCCTTTTATGTCTGTGTTCTGCTGCAGAGCCAATGCTGATTGATGCTGGAGTGTCAAATCCTTCTAGTTTGATTTTTCAAAATTCAGGATCCCCACAATTGTTTTTAATGATGCTCTGTGGCATACACTTTTACACGAAGGGAAAGTGCCATAGGCAGCATCACAAAACCTGGGTTGTCTAGTACCTGTACAGTGTTTTGTACATAAATAGAAGAGTTTGCACGGATTTTTGTATCGTTCTTTTCTATTTCTTTTCTACAGTTTTTCAAAGACTGTATGCAAACTGTGTTTACAAATTGGTTTTGCTGTCAGTATTGTAGATTATCGCATGTCCATTTTGGTGTTTTGTATGGGCTTGTGAGTCCTTGTGTGTTACAGGTTGTCCTTCCTTCTTAAAAACAATTGCATACGCTTCCATCCAACATATCCTGTGCCCTTCTTAAATATATCCCATTTCCCATGGTCCAGTGTGAGCTGTAGCGTGTAGAATGCATGAGAAAACACTGCACATAAATTAATATAAATATGATATGCTCAATCCTGATGTAGTTATTAATATAGGTTTTAGGGGGTTGTACTTATTCTCTGGAAACTACAGTTTAGACTGAACTAAATTGCCTAGTATCTGTAATTTACAGACACTCATATTTTCATATAATATTTTCTATTTGACCATATAAGATAGGGGGATAGGCCTTTAAAGGTGATCTGTACCTTAGAACAAAACCAGTTTTCTCATAGCATTTAGGATCAATGAAATGTTTCTGTGTTATGTTTAGTGATGAATTATAAACAAAGCACAAAACGCAAGAAGCAAATAGGAATTTCAAGATGTCCTTAAATGCTGCAGTTCATTATAGAACAATGTTATAATAACCTGAACAATCTTCTAGATTGACTGTCTTGGGCAATTGCCCCTCATTTTTGTCATTTTTCCTGGTATTACCTTTGCCAAATCTTGCAGTTCTTTCTTAGGACCTGATCATGTGTAATTGACTCACTCAGACTGCTGATGAAAGAAAACTGGAGATCTGGGTAGGCAAAAGATAGGTTGTCAGTTACCTAGTCCATCTTGCTATAATGTAATGTACTTGAGTTTAGCCTGCAGAAAGACTTCATGACTTGGCCACCAAGCTTTGCCTTCTTGAAAGGGGACCAACAGAACCACCATGGGACCACTGCAATTGGGTAGCATCTGTACAAATACCTCCTGCATTCTTATGTATTTTAAAGAGATCAAAGACTATTTTTTTGACCAGGACAAGTAAAGGTTGCTTCTCTTTTATGGTCGTCTGTTCCCATTACGCAAATACCTGTTGGCATTAAGGCCATGGCTATAATAATTTTATTTAATGAACAAAGTACTGTTTGGAGAGGAATAAACATGACTTAGTATAAATATTAATAACACTTACATCACAGAAAGGTTCCTTTATGGTCAACAAGTTCCTTGATCATGATTAAAAATGAAGAAAATATTGAACAGCAAATATTGCTATCCCAGTGTGACTGATAACTGGGCATCTCTTCACCTATTCAGAAATCTGTGGTGTGTGTTATTCTGCTGAGGTTTTGGAGACTAAATTTCTGGTAGATATACATGTAGGAAGTGTGTTGATGTACCCTTGTATTTTAATCTCTTTCTTGTATTTTAAATCAGTTTTACCAGGTTTTCCTATCTTAATAGGAACTGCAGGTAGAATAGAGTTAAGTGAGTCACTAATATTTGTAAAACCTTATTTATACCAGTTTTGACATTTTGTTGAAGCATGATGTCCAGTGCCTCTCTGCACTTAGTGTAGATAATGTAGCTATCAATGTGTAATTTCAGTGAAATGGTGTATACAGTATGGGTAGCGGTGCTTTAATTGAATTTTACTCGTTGGTGTGTATTGAACAGTAGCATCAAATTAGGCCATCTTTTAAAATTCTGTTCTACTTTTGGATTTTGTTCTTTTGTCTGAGTTTGTTTTCCTTCTGGCCATTCAACTGAGTCAATTACGTAGTTTAGTAACTGCTTTATCTTTCAATTATGGGCTATCCTGTTCTGATAACATTCAGAATAATGTATTCAGTCAAATTACTGTAAATACATTGGTTTTAGTTTTCAGGTCTCTAACCAGCATGGTACGTGCTAGTACCTGCATGGATGTGCGTCCCTGGCAGTGAGCGAAAGTGATGCCAGCATAGATGTGTTCCTCATGAGTACATTTGTTATGACACTAAAAATTAATGCACGCACAGAATGATTAGTTTATGTTTTGTTTTATGTCTTGTTTGTCTGATGCACTGGGACTCTACCACCAGAAGTTCAGTAAGTCACTGCTTAAATTAGCACAATGAGCAAGGGGGAAATCAATCTAGCTGCCTTATGCTGGATACCCTGTCTGCTACTTGCGCAGCGTGCTGCATGCTGCGGGCAGCAAGGGTCTGCCTGTCCTCTCTGGAGCACCAGCCCCTGCTGTGTCCCCTTGGTAGGAACAGACTGTAAGGAAAATGCACAGACTCATGGGCTTCTGACATCGTTAGAAGAGGATATTGATAGCTACTGGAAATTAAGTGTAAAGCTAAGTGCTTCTCAAGCTACTGTAGTTGATGTCCAGGATGCCTGTTATATACAAGAAGTATGTCTTATCATAAAATAGATAATAAAACAGACATACGTATTCAGTGGCAAAATTATTCTGAAATCAGGCCTATAATCTGTAAGAAAATTACTTTTTTTTTGTGGGCAAAAACTGAAGGTGGTTCTGAAAGATTTTGAGACAGCAAGAAAAAAAAATCTGGATCATGCCCAGGGAACCTGAGCCTGGTTCTCATAAATATATATGTTCATCCCCCGTAAGTGGAAAAAGATCAAAATTAGGCCTTAAAGCATGGGAAGTATCCTTCTCGGTGAGTCCTCCTACGATGTTTCAGTGTGAATCACATGCTGTGGGACTGTGCACTGCCTGCTCCTGATACTCCTTCCCCCTCTTAAAAGTGACCAATTGTAAGATTGTAAGTGTTGTACCTCTTCTGTACATATCGTCAATAAATGTTGATTCATATTTTTCCTGGCTTATATCTGTGAGTTTTACTGTCAGCCTGGATATAATTTGGGTGAGAGGTTACATAAAGAAGACAGATGTGAGATGCTGAGATCCGTGAGATCTCTGTGAGAGGTAGATGTTGGACCTGGATTTGCCAAAGCACCAGAAGTCTGCCCCCTCATGTGTATGCTCTAAATGTTCCAGGGTACCAGCTGCATCTGAGCTTCCCTGCTGCAAAGTCCAGGATGTGCTAACCACAGTGAAGTCTTAAGCAGTCTTGGCAGTGAAAGCTAGAGGAGTAGGAAGAAATGTTAGACGAGTAGGAGGATGCAATGAGTTGCTTGCAGTTGCTTTAGAAACATGCTTCACTTCCCTGCCTGATAAAAAGTAAATCTCTTCATCTTAGCCTTAAACAAAAAATAAATTAAATAATAGATGCTTTTGCTGAATCCCTGGTAAACTTTGTAAAGAAATTGCACTTAGTACATGAATTGAGATATGCTCATGGTACGGACCATGGCCTGAAGGACTGGCCATTGCTATGTATGGAGAGAAAGCCCCGGCATTTATGATCCCAGCAGGACACAATATGGATCTCACCTTGTTGAGGAATG
The DNA here is from genome assembly GCF_964211825.1 of Aythya ferina. Taxonomy (NCBI): domain Eukaryota; kingdom Metazoa; phylum Chordata; class Aves; order Anseriformes; family Anatidae; genus Aythya; species Aythya ferina. The sequence continues at coordinate 55,248 of NW_028181363.1, forward strand.
GTTAAGTGAAGTGGGACATGTGAATGTTGGGCAGTTGGGAGGCAATAGGCTAGTAAAGTACTGTACTTAGCTTACATGGGTCTGGGCACGTACACAGGTGGCTGAGAGCCAATCAGGATCAAGGACACGATGCCCTTGGGCGATTGGGAAGGTCCCCTGGGGCAGGACGGTAGCAACTGCAAAGCACGGGAAATGTTAGCCAATCCTGAGTTTAGTTTAGGAATATGTATGAGTTTCGAACTAGATAAAAGGCGACTGAGCTATCCATTAAAGTTGAAGTTCACTGTTCACTCATTGAGCGTCTGTGTCTTCCTTCCGTCGACAACAAATGGCGCCCGAACAGGGACCAATCTGAACAGGAACAGGGACTCGGCTGGAGTTGAACCTGCGAGCCACAGTTGGACGGAATACGGGAACCGGTCCTGCAACGCAGCTCAGGAGGTGAAAAGGATTACAAAATTGTCGAATCCCCGCACCTGAGGCCTGAAAGGTGAAAGGGACAAAAACTTGGAATCCCCGCACCCGCAGCTCGGAAAGGGAGTCCTCGCACCCGGGACGAGCCCATAGTGGGTCCCGCCGGAAAGCGCCGCCGAGGTCTTTGCAAAGGCTGCAACGGTACCGACGCACATAAAGGTATGGAGAGACAAGCGGCGTATAATTTGCTCAAATGCTTTTTAGAAAAGCGGAGCACGCAGCTTATAGACTGCAAAAAGGATTTACCAGAATTATTAGCATATGTTGTAGCGCAGGGTTGTTTTATCAATCCTGATACACTTTTTGAACAAACAGAGTGGCGTAAATTTGGGGACAAATTGTTTGATTGAAGTTATTAATGAAAATAAGGCTGCTAAAAAATTATTGAAGCCTTGGAGAACAGTCACTAACGCTTTAGCTGCACATCAGGCTGAGCAGAGAGTCGCTGCTGCCGCTACAGAGCGACTGGGATTGCCAGGAAGTGTTGGAGCTGGGGATTGCCCACTGCCGCCTTCAGTGAGAACGGTAACGCTGCCTCAGGGGACTACGGGGCAATGGGAGCCTCCCCCCCCTCAGTCACCGCCACGAAACAGCAGGTTTCCCGCGCGCGGGAAGCCGCCCCTGGCGGTGCAATGACAGGGCGGGGCTGCGCATGCGCAGCAGAGTGCAGCGCTGCGCTTGGAGTTCCGCGGAATCGAACGTCAGCCGACCCTCACCGTGTGGCAAGTCGGCACAGAGCAGAGGGACGGACATCAGGACCCTGCAGCCTGTCTGACGTAACCATGGAAGCAGCGGCGGCTGTGCTGCTTCTCTCTGGCATACTTTTTATAAGAGGTTTACCTTAAAATGCAAAAGGGATACTAACTGGAGTGTTAATAATTGTATGTGTTATTCTTAAATGTCCAGGTATTTTGTGTTGAAAGTATTTGTGTAAGGGTAAGGTTTTAAAACAAAGTGTTGCAAGTCACTTCTCGAGGAACACAATGAGAGGCAATACTTGTTTGTTTGCTTATCATTCTAAATTATATTCTTGTGGTATGATTGAGGTTGTGGTATGATTGAGAGTGAGATGTGCCAGAGGCCTCTGGGTGTGTGAGTGTGCTCTGAGTGTGCAAGTGTGCTCTGGGTGTACAAGTGTGCTGTGTTAGTGAGAGCGCATTTATTGCCATAGTACAGGCTGAAATCATAGGAAATTAGTACTGGTCGAGCAAAATCATGTTTCACAAGTATGAGGTCATTGTGTGAAGTAGCCTCTTGGAGAAACTTAAGGGAATGTACTGTTTAAAACTTTTTGATCATAATGAGTCAATTCACAAATCCATTACTTTCTTGAAGGAGCACATGAGAAAGAGTCAATTTGGTATCAATCCTTTCAATCAATGGTTCATTGGTTTGTTTGAAACAATGCATAGATGGTTACTGGGATTAATCAAAGAGGGATTAAGGATTTTGTTGACTGTGGTGTCAATCATCATTGCATGTAGTATTGTGATAAATGTGGTTGAAGGGTTACTTGCAAAAATGTTATAAAATGTTATAGAGATTTTGAAGTGGTGCCGGAAGCGGGTGCCCGGTGGATCACTGCAAAGTGGACTGAAGCAGCTTTGGAGTCTGCACGTGCCGAGGATGACCAGGAAGAGGTTCCTGATAGTTATTCTGACGGTGACGTGGGCTGTGGCGCCTCAACGACTATCAAGAGCAGCCTTTGATCACCATCAAGTGATTGGGTTTGGGTGTGTTGCTATTGAGTTGTGTTGCTTACTATTAACTGTGTTGCCATTAAGTGCTTACAGTAATTGTAGTGTTATTAGGGTTAAGTTGTATAGTTGTGTTATGTTATGTATTTGACATCTGATGTAAAACCAGCCCTTGAAGAAAAGTCACCAAAAAAGGATAACAGCGACCATGGCTGAATTAATGAAGCAAGGGACTTTGATTATGTTATCAGTTATAATAATGGCTGGACATGGTAATGCCATCTTAGGGAAAATTGACCCTCAGTGGAATATATGGGTCACCTGGGCTAATCAGTCTGGACAGAGCTCATTTTGTCTGTCTCTCGCTTCTGCATCTGATCCTTTTAGAACATGTTTGTTTGGGGTCCCAATAGGGGATCCAGAGGAACTGAGTGAAATGTTAGCACCATATTCTGCCAGTATTACTCTACTCAGTAGATCCCTTTAAGCAAAATAAAACGAACTGGACCAACATAACATCGAGGACCCTTGGATTTGAGGCCAATGGACATTACTGCGGATGGAACAACACCGGTAACATTAGTGTACCACTTGGGGCGTATGGAATAGGTGACACCAATTCGACCTGGCTTCAAAGTCAGGCCAAAGCTTTGCCACCTGGCGTGTTTTTAATCTGTGGGGACCGTGCATGGCAAGGAATACCAGCCAATGCTTTTGGAGGTCCGTGTTATCTAGGACGACTCACGCTTTTCGCTCCAGATTTGCACTCGTGGCAGAACTCGACAAGGAGCAGAAGAATTAAACGAGAACTAAAAACTTTGGATTCTGACTGTAATGATGATGTAGAATTGTGGGGTCCAGCAGAAAGATTCTTTGCTTCTTTGGTACCTGGTGTGGGACTGCACACGCTTTGACTAACATTAATAAGCTTGCTTGTTGGGCTGTTAAACAATCAAATGTAACAACACAAGTTCTTTCTGAAATGTCACAAGATATGGAGAGTCTAAGACATGCTGTATTGCAAAATAGGGCCGCTATTGATTTCTTGTTGCTGGCTCAGGGACATGGGTGTGAAGATGTGGAAGGAATGTGCTGCTTTAACCTTTCCGACCATGGTCAGTCAATTCACGACCAGTTGAAATGGTTAAGGGATCATACACAAAAAATTGTAGTACAAGATAGTTGGTTTGACGGTTGGCTTAAATCTGTTTTTGGGAACATGGGTGGATGGGTTCTGTTAGTTAAAGAGGGACTTCGGTTTCTACTTATAGTTATATTGATTATAATTGCTGCATATGTAATCTTTAACTGCGTAACTAAGAAAGTAGAGCAACTCACAGAGAAGGTATTTGTTGAGCAAAATAAAAACAGGGGAATTGTTGAGGAATGGTTAAGTGAAGTGGGACATGTGAATGTTGGGCAGTTGGGAGGCAATAGGCTAGTAAAGTACTGTACTTAGCTTACATGGGTCTGGGCACGTACACAGGTGGCTGAGAGCCAATCAGGATCAAGGACACAATGCCCTTGGGTGATTGGGAAGGCCCCCTGGGGCAGGACGGTAGCAACTGCAAAGCACGGGAAATGTTAGCCAATCCTGAGTTTAGTTTAGGAATATGTATGAGTTTCGAACTAGATAAAAGGCGACTGAGCTATCCATTAAAGTTGAAGTTCACTGTTCACTCATTGAGCGTCTGTGTCTTCCTTCCGTCGACAACATCACCTAACCACAACTAGGTGATCAATAGATGTAACCTAAACCAGCCTGTGAGGCACAGCCTGCACCTCTGTGGGCTGCCATCCCAGCTGAGGAGCTTGCAAGGGGAGGCCCGGTGTGGCAGGAGCAGGCTGAAGACCCCTGCAGCACTGGGGGATCTCAGGGTGGGAGACGAACCTGAGGCCCAGGAGGTTTGTTATGGTGTCTGAGCCTCTGGCATAGGCTGCCAGAGGCAGGGTATTACTGCGTTCAGGCCTGGCCTTGTTCATAAATCAGCTCTGCTGCCCTGGTCTCTTCAGAGCTCCGGATTCCCCATCACTGGCATACTCACGAAGCATTGACCACACTGAGAGCCATTCCTCTATCCCTTCCCAGGCATGAAAGAGAAAGAGAGAAGACTTCAGGGCTGCCAAACCTCCACCAGTCTCCTCCCTTGTATCGGTGCATGAAAACAGGACAAGGATATGAAAGAAACAGGTGGCCCCAACAGGCTGCGGCGTAGGAGGGGAGCAGCGTAAAAAACAACCAGCTGGCAGGCTGGAAGGCACCCCTGCAGCACGCACACACATGGCCAGCAAGGACTGGCACCCCGGCCAGGTTTGGGGCAGAGCTCCAGGGGTGCAAGGGTGGTTGCATGGGGCCTGTGCTGGCCCCACGTAAGCAGGCAGCCATGGCTCCCCTTTGCTGCAGGGGATGCAGGAAGGAAATGACTGTGCATGCTATGCTGGGCGTTGTGGTCGCGGCGGCTTTAGCGCGGCAGGCAGGCTCTGCAGTGATAAGCAAAATGCGTCAGTGGAGACAGATAAACAACAAAGCTGGTGGCTGCCCACTGAAACCCACGGGGAGGGGCGGCAGAGGAACTGGGCCTCTCACAGTATAAGGCACTTCCTCAGGACAAGTGCCTAAGAAAGTAGCCTAGGGCCTGTCCTTCACAGGGGTAGAGCAGTGTTGGTCGTTCATGGTTCAACTTAAAAGAGGGTAGCACTTCTCACACTCATTTGGTAAAACTGATCCTCATGGTGCCCAGGGGCCTTCCTGGCTCATGTTCCCATGGCCTGAATCACCTGAGAGGTTCTGCTGTGGAGATGCCCCAGAAAGAGAAGATTGGCTCCAAAATCTGTGAAAGCTTAGGAACAGAGACAAGCCTAGGAAATACATCTAAAAATTCACTGCAGGGTTTCACCCAAGTTGCCAGGACTACCTGAATTGCTAGCATTAAATAGTTATCTTGCCTTTTACCGAGAATTTTTGAATGCACTATTCTGTATGAGTGGGGGTTATTATGGAGAAGATTTTTCTGGGAGTTATTGAAAAATTCCTGAAAGATAATGCAGTCATTGGTCTCAGACAAAGTGGGTTCACGAGGGGGGAGTCCAGACTAAACAATTGTGTACCCCCTGCTCTGCACTGGTGTGGCCTCACCTCAAGCACTGTGCGTAGTTTTGGGCACCACAATGTAAGGAGAACATAAAAATCTTAAAGAATGACCAAAGGAAGTGAAAGGTCTAGATGGGAAGATGTATGAGGTCACGTTGTTCAGCCCTGAGCAGAGCAGGCTGAGGGGAGGCCTCATGGTGGCCTGAGGGGAGCGGAGGGGCAGGTGCAGAGTTCTGCTCTCTGGGGACAGCGACAGGACCTGAGGGAATGGCATGGAGCTGGGACAGGGGAGGGTCAGGCTGGATGTTAGGGAAAGGTTCTGCACCCAGAGGGTGGTTGGGCACTGAGACAGGCTCCCCAGGGATGTGGTCATGGCACTGAGCCTACCAGAGTTCAGGAAGTGCTTGGACAACATTCTCATACATATGTTTTTTTCTCAGCTATGATCAGAGGTCTGATTTTTGGGTGTTCCTGTGTGGAGCCAGGAGTTGGACCCAGTGATCCTTGTGGGACCCTTACAACAGGCTATTCTACGATTTTGTGATTCTGTGAGGTTCCTCTAAAAAGGCTCAGTGCATAAGACCCACAACTTTGCAGAAAGCCAGCACAAAGCTGACCCTCTCAGCTGTACCTGGGCTCAATTTCTGCCACACAAATGGCATGTAACCCACATGAAGGCTTTGAGTCTGCTCTCTGTGTGGGGGAACTTCATCCTTCATGAACACCAGAAAACTCTGTTGTGTCTCTAGCTCAAAAAACAAGTATATTTACTTAGAGTTCATTTCAAACTTTCTCTTGACGAGTGAAAGAAACTAGAAAATGAGCCACAAAAGAAATGCAGGGAAGTTCCAAATAACTGTCAACATAACGTGCCCCCACCCACTGGTGAATCTGATGTCCTGCTGCTGCAAAATGAAACATGCCTAATGGTGGTGACGACTGCTTAAACTGTCCTTGCTCAGGAGCTGAGGAGGTGTGCTGCAGCCAGCTGAGACTGAGTAGTGGGCACTGGGCACAGCTTCGATGAATTCATCTTAGAGAAACTCATCCTCCAGGCTCAGGCTGAAATCAGCTGGAAGCTGTCTCTCTAAGCTGGCTAAGGAGGGGGTGTTGATAGCAAACATCAGCAGCAGCCCAAAAACAGATGCATGTTATTAAAAAGAACAGGCTGATAAAAAGTGGTGAATATAAACGCAGACTTAGTTTCCAATCATGAGTCAAAACATACCCAGTTTATTACTGCTTGTTCTGGGTTAAATGAATGCGTGGAGTCTTGATTCATGAGAAAAAAAAGTGGATGCTGAAAATGATCTAAGATGATCTCAGCCCCTTGGCTGTATTCCTGGCAGCAGCTTTGGAAGAGGCGTCTGGGCTTCTGGGTTTGCCCTGAGCAAGGCCCTCTTGTTACTGTGGTGCTAGCAGGGAGGCCAGCTGTGACCCAGGGCTGCACTGTACTTGCTGCTTCCTGCAGCCACAGGGATGCCACTGTAGAGACAACAGGACTGTCACCAAGGTACACGAGATCTGATGGCTTATCCAAATAAAAGAGAAAAGGAAAAAAATGTGGAGACCAAAAGAGAGTAGCACTGAAAAGGCCACGTTCTGCTGCTGGCCATGGCCCTGGCTCCAGGGAAGCAGCAGCCCTGACCCAACCTCCATGTGACAACAGGGCTCCTGGTCCAGAGCCCCTCCTGAATGCTGGGGCTGCTCCCCCAGCTCCAGAGGAGATGGGAAGAGATGGTAACTGATAACAATGTGGTTCTGATGTTTGTTTTTGTTTTAGTTTTTCTTTTTCTGTGTGTTTCTCTACATGGTAAGCCTGCTTCTTTAGGTAATTAGAAGATTGGGTATTTTAAATGAAAAAAAAATCAGGTAGCAGGTTAAGGATAACATTATTTAAATCAAAAGAAATAATTTGAAGAAAATATTTTAGAGAAACGGAACAATTATTTTTCCTTTGTAGTTCCTGAAATAATCAGGGAACTCACAGTCATTTTTGATTCCAAAAAAGCAGGTTTCCAAAGAGTTTCCTTACTGCATCCTTGAGCTCCTGGTTCCTCATGCTGTAGATAAGGGCGTTCACTACTGGAGGTACCACTGAATACAGAACTGCCACAACAAGATCCATGGATGGGAATGAGATGGAGGGGGGCTTCAGGTAGGCAAATATGCCAGTGCTGATAAACAGAGACCACAGCCTACAGGGTTAGGATTAGGGTTTGGGTTCGGGTTAGGGTAAGGGTTAGGGTTAGGGTTCGGGTTCGGGTTAGGGTTTGGTTTAGGGTTAGGGTTCGGGTTAGGGTTAGGGTTAGGGTTAGGATTAGGGTTAGGGTTGGGTTAGGGTTAGGGTTGGGTTAGTGTTAGGATTAGGGTTAGGTTAAGGGTTAGGTTACGGTTGGGATTAGGGTTAGGGTTGGTTTAGGGTTAGGGTTAGGGTCTTAGGGTTAGGGTTAGGGTTAGGGTTCGGGTTAGGGTTAGGGTTAGGGTTGGTTTAGGGTTAGGGTTAGGGTTCGGATTCGGGTTCAGTTTAGGGTTAGGGTCAGTTAAGGGTTAGGGTTTGTAGTGGGTTTACGTGGCAAGGTTTTGGTAGCAGGGAGCCATAGGGGTGGTTTCTGTGAGAAAGATCTAGAAGCTGCCCCATGTTTGGGAAGGGCCCCATTGTTTTCCAGATCCGAGCCAATAAGCGATGTTGTTTTGCGCCTCTGTGAGAGCATATTTAAGACAGGGAAAAAACGCTGCGCCACACAGCAGCCGGGAGAGTCAAGGGAGTGAGAGAACAGCCTTGCACCAAGGTCAGTGTAGAAGGGGGGGGAGAGGTGCTCCAGGCGCCGGAGCAGAAGTCCCCTGCGGCCTGTGGTGAGGACCATGGTGAAGCAGGATGTCCCCCTGCAGCCCATGGAGTACCACGGTGGAGCAGGGTTCCATGCTGCAGCCCGTGGAGGAGACCACGGTGGAGCAGGTGGCCCTGCACCGATGGAGGCTGCCGCCTGTGGAAGACCCCTGTCGGAGCAGATTCCGGGCCGGACCTGTAGCCCGTGGAGAGGAGCCCACGCAGGAGCAGGTGATCTGGCAGGAGCTGCTGCCCATAGGGGAGCCAGGTTGGAGCAGTTTTCTCCGGAGGGATGGACCCCGTGGTACGGACCCATATCTGGAACAGTTCTGGAAGAGCTGCTGCCTGTGGGAAGCCCACGCCGGATCAGTTCATCAAGGACTGCATCCCGTGGGTGGGACCCCACAGCACAGGGGATGAGAGTGACCGAGAAGGAGCGGCAGAGAAGAAGTGCTGTAGACTGACCATAACCCCCATTCCCCGTTCCCCTGCGCCGCTCGGGGGGAGGAGGTGGAAGAGGGTGGATGGGGGGGGAAGGTGCTTTTGGTTTTTTTTTCCTTTGTTTTCTCACTTCTCTCGCTTGTTAGTTGTAGGCAATAAATCTTACTATCTCCTTATGCCGAGTCTGTTTTGCCCGTTACAATAATTATTGCGTGATTTTCTCGTCCTTATCTCAATCCTTGAGCCCTTTTCACATATTTTCTCCCCATTCCTCTTTGAGGAGGGGGAGTGAGAGAGCGGCTGTGGTGGAGCTCGGCTGCCCACTCGAGCGGAACCACGACAGGGTTAGGGTTAGGGTTCGGATTCGGGTTCAGGTTAGGGTTAGGGTTAGTTTTAGGGTCAGTTAAGGGTTAGGGTTAGGGTTAGGGTTTGGATTCGGGTTCAGGTTAGGGTTAGGGTTAGGGTGAGGGTTCGGATTCAGGTTCAGTTTAGGGTTAGGGTTAGTGTTAGGGTGAGGGTTCGGATTCGGGTTCAGTTTAGGGTTAGGTTTAGGGTTAGGGTTCGGGTTAGGGTTCGGGTTAGGGTTAGGGTTAGGGTTAGGGTTCGGATTCGGGTTAGGGTTAGGGTTAGGGATAGGGTTAGGGATAGGGTTAGTGTTCGGGTTTGGATTAGTGTTCGGGTTAGGGTTCAGGTTAGGGTTAGGGTTAGGCTTAGGGTTAGGATTAGGGTTAGGGTTAGGGTTAGTGTTAGGGTTAGGGTTAGGGGTTAGGGTTAGGGTTCGGGTTCGGGTTAGGTTTAGGGTTTGGGTTCGGGTTAGGGTTAGGGTTAGTTTCTGAGTACAGAAACTGTAACAACCAATAAAAATCATCCTTATTGGCTTTAGGAGCAAATCAATAGCTTCTATATAATCAATTTATTGTACTTTAGGGTTTGGGTTAGGGTTAGGGTTAGGGTTAGGGTTAGGGTTAGGGTTAGGGTAATGTTTAGGGTTAATTTTAGGATTACGGTGAGGGAAACGTAAGGGTAAGTATTAGGTTAAGGTTAAGGGTAAGGTTAAGGTTAAGAGTAAGTGTAAGGTTTAGGGTAAGAGTAAGGGTTAATGTAAGGGTCAGGGTAAGGGTTCAGGTAAGATTTAGGGTTAGGGTTAGGTTAAGGGTAAGGGTTAGGGAAAGGGTAAGTTGTATATATAAGGATAAGTGTAAGGGATAGGGTAAGGGTAAGAGTAAGGGTATGGGTAATGGTAAGGTTGAGGGTTAGGGTATGGGTAAGTGTAAGGTTTAGATTTAGGCTAAGGGTAAGTGTAGCAGAAAGGGAAAGGGTTACAGTAAGTGTAAGTGTTACGATAAGGTTAAGGTTTAGGCTTAGGTTAAGGGTAAGGTTAAGGGTAAGAGTAGATGTAGAAGTATGTGTTAGGCTATGGGTTATGGTAAGGGTAAGGGTTAGGTTAAGAGAAAGGGCAAGGCTATGTGTAAGGGTACGGGTCATTGTAAGGGTTAGAGAAAGGGTTACGGTTAGGGTAAGTGTTAGGGTAATGGTTAGGGTTAATTATAGGGTTAGGGTGAGGGAAACGTAAGAGTAAGTATTAGGTTACATCTAAGGTTAAGGTTAAGAGTAAGTATAAGGTTTAGGTTAAGGCTAGGATTAATGTAAGGGTCAGGGTAAGGGTTGGGGTAAGGTTTAGGTTAAGGGTTAAAGTAAGCATAATGATAAGGGCAAGGGTGAGGGTTAGGGTAGGGTTTAGAATTAGGCAAAGGGTAAGTGTAGCAGAAAGGGTAAGGGTTACGGTAAGGGTAAGTGTTATGATAAGAGTAAGTTTGACGGTTAGGTTAAGGGTAAGGGTAATGGTTTGCTAAGGGTAAGGGTAAGGGTAATTATACGAGTAATTGCTAGTGTAATTGTAAACGTAAGTGAACATGTAAGTATTGTTCTATGGCTTATGGTAAGGGTAAGGTTAAGAGTAAGGTTTATGTTAAGGGTAAGCGTAAGAGTAACAGATAGAGTAAAGGTAACAGTAAGGTTAAGGGTATAAGTATGTGTTAGGGTATGGGCTATGGTAAGGGTAAGGGTAGGGTAAGAGTAAGGGTAAGGATATGTGTAAGGGTACGGGTCATTGTAAGGGTTAGAGTAAGGGTTAGGGTAAGGGTAAGTGTTAGGGTTATGGTTAGGGTTAATTTTAGGGTTAGGGTGAGGGAAACGTAAGTGTAAGTGTTAGGGTAATGGTTAAGGGTAAGGTTAAGGTTAAGAGTAAGTGTAAGTTTTAGGGGAAGGGTTAGGGTTAATGTAAGGGTCAGGGTAAGGGCTGGGGTAAGGTTTAGGGTTAGGGTTAGGTTAAGGGTAAGGATTAGGGTAAGGGTAAGTGTATGGATAAGGATAAGTGTAAGTGTTAGGGTAAGGGTAATGTTAAAGGTAACAGTAAGTGTAAGGAGAAGGGTTAGGGTAAGGGTAAGGGTATTGGTAATGGTAAGGGTGAGGGTTACAGTAGGGGTAAGTGTAAGGTTTAGACTTAGGCTAAGGGTAAGTGTAGCAGAAAGGGTAAGGTTTACTGTAAGGTTTAAGGTTTCGGCTTAGGTTAAGGGTAAGGATAATAGTACGAGTAATTGCTAGGGTAAGTATAAGCGTATGTGTACAGGTAAGTGTTGTTGTATGGCTTATGGTAAGGGTAAGGTCAAGGGTAAGGTTTATGTTAAAGGTAAGCGTAATGGTAACGGATAGAGTAAGGGTAAGGGTAAGGTTAAGGGTAACGGTAAGGTTAAGGGTACAAATATGTGTTAGGGTATGGGTTATGGTATGGGTAAGAATTAGGGTGAGTATAAGGGTAAGGGTAAGTGTAAGGGTACAGGTCAGGGTAAGGGTTAGAGTAAGGGTTGTTAGGGTTAGGGTAAGGTTAATGTTAGGGTAAGGGTAAGGTTAATGGTAAACGTAAGTGTAAAGGTAAGGGTTACGGTAAGGGTAAGAATAAGGGTATGGGTAATGGTAAGGGTGAGGGTTAGGCTAAGGGTAAGTGTAAGTTTTAGATTTAGGCTAAGGGTAAGTGTAGCAGAAAGGGTAACGTTTACGGTAAGGGTAGGTGTTAGGATAAGGGTAAGGTTTAGGGTTAGGTTAAGGGTATGGGATCAGGTAAGGGTAAGGGTAAGGGTAAGGGTTACGGTAAGAGTAAGAGTTATGGTAAGGGTACGGGTACGGGTAGAAGTATATGTTAGAGTATGGGTTATGGTAAGGGTAAGGGTTAGGGTAAGGGTAAGTGTTGGGGTAATGGTTAGGGTTAATTTTAGGGTCAGGGTGAGGGAAAAGTAAGGGTAAGTATTAGGTTAAGGTTAAGGGTAAGGTTAAGGTTAAGTGTAAGTTTTAGGTTAAGGGTTAATGTAAGGGTCAGGGTAAGGGTTCAGGTAAGGTTTAGGGTTAGGGTTAGGTTAAGGTTAAGTGTTAGGGTAAGCGTAAGTTGTATGGATAAGGATAAGTGAAAGGGATAGGGTAAGGGTAAGTGTTAGGGTAAGGGTAAGGTTAATGGTAACCGTAAGTGTAAGGGTAAGGGTTAGGGTAAGGGGAAGAGTAAGGGGAAGGGGAAGGGGAAGTCTAAGGGTACGGGTCAGGGTAAAATTAGAGTAAGGGTTAGGGTTAGGGTTCGGTAAGGATAAGTGTTAGGGTAATGGTTACGGTTAATTTTAGGGTTATGGTGAGGGAAACGTAATGGTATGTATTAGTTTAAGGGTAAGGTTAAAGTTAAGATTAAGTGTAAGGTTTAGGTTAAGGGTTAGGGTTAGGGTTAGGGTTAGGTTTAGGGTTAGGGTTAGGGTTAGGGTTAGGGTAAGGGTTAGGGTTAATGTAAGGGTCAGGGTAAGGGTTGGGGTAAGGTTTAGGTTAAGGGTAAAAGTAAGTATAATGGTAAGGGTAAGAGTGAAGGTTAGGGTAATGGTTAGATTTAGGTAAGGGTGAGGGTTAGGGTAAGGTTTAGAATTAGGCAAAGGGTAAGTGTAGCAGAAAGGGTAAGGTTTAGGATAAGGGTAAGTGTTAGGATAAGGGTAAGGTTTAGGGTTAGCTTAATAGTAAGGTTAAGGGTAATTGTACGAGTAATTGCTAGGGTAAGTGCAAGCGTAAGTGTACATGTAAGTGTTGTTGTATGGCTTATGATAAGGGTTAGGCTAAGGTTAAGGTTTATGTTAAGGGTAAGTGTAAGGCTAACAGAGACAGTAAAGGTAAGGGTAAGGGGAACGGTAAGGTTAAGGCTACAAGTACGTGTTAGGGTATGGGTTATGGTAAGGGTAAGGGTTAGGGTAAGGGTAAGTGTAAGGGTACGGGTCAGGGTAAGGGTTAGAGTAAGGGTTAGAGTTACGGTTAGGGTAAGGGTAAGTGTTGGGGTAATGGTTAGGGTTAATTTTAGGGTTAGGGTGAGGGAAACGTATGCCTAAGTATTATGTTAATGTTAAGGGTAAGGTTAAGGTTAAGAGTAAGTGTAAGTTTTAGGGGAAGGGTTAGGGTTAATGTAAGGGTCAGGGTAAGGGCTGGGGTAAGGTTTAGGGTTAGGGTTAGGTTAAGGGTAAGGATTAGGGTAAGGCTAAGGCTATGGATAAGGATAAGTGTAAGTGTTAGGGTAAGGGTAATGTTAAAGGTAACAGTAAGTGTAAGGAGAAGGGTTAGGGTAAGGGTAAGGGTATTGGTAATGGTAAGGGTGAGGGTTACAGTAGGGGTAAGTGTAAGGTTTAGACTTAGGCTAAGGGTAAGTGTAGCAGAAAGGGTAAGGTTTACTGTAAGGTTTAAGGTTTCGGCTTAGGTTAAGGGTAAGGGTAAGGGTAAGGGTAATTGTACGAGTAATTGCTAGGGTAAGTGTAAGCGTAAGTGTACGTGTAAGTGTTGTTGTATGGCTTATGGTAAAGGTAAGGTCAAGGGTAAGGTTTATGTTAAGGGTAAGCGTAAGGGTAACGGATAGAGTAAGGGTAAGTGTAAGGGTAAGGTTAAGAGTAACGGTAAGGTTAAGGGTACAAATATGTGTTAGGGTATAGGTTATGGTATGGGTAAGAATTAGGGTAAGTATAAGGGTAAGGGTAAGTGTAAGGGTACAGGTCAGGGTAAGGGTTAGAGTAAGGGTTGTTAGGGTTAGGGTAAGGTTAAGTGTTAGGGTAATGGTTACGGTTAATTTTAGGGTTATGGTGAGGGAAACGTAATGGTATGTATTAGTTTAAGGGTAAGGTTAAAGTTAAGATTAAGTGTAAGGTTTAGGTTAAGGGTTAGGGTTAGTGTAAGGGTTAGGGTTAGGGTTAGGGTTAGGTTTAGGGTTAGGGTTAGGGTTAGGGTAAGGGTTAGGGTTAATGTAAGGGTCAGGGTAAGGGTTGGGGTAAGGTTTAGGTTAAGGGTAAAAGTAAGTATAATGGTAAGGGTAAGAGTGAAGGTTAGGGTAATGGTTAGATTTAGGTAAGGGTGAGGGTTAGGGTAAGGTTTAGAATTAGGCAAAGGGTAAGTGTAGCAGAAAGGGTAAGGTTTAGGATAAGGGTAAGTGTTGGGATAAGGGTAAGGTTTAGGGTTAGCTTAATAGTAAGGTTAAGGGTAATTGTACGAGTAATTGCTAGGGTAAGTGCAAGCATAAGTGTACATGTAAGTGTTGTTGTATGGCTTATGATAAGGGTTAGGCTAAGGTTAAGGTTTATGTTAAGGGTAAGTGTAAGGCTAACAGAGACAGTAAAGGTAAGGGTAAGGGGAACGGTAAGGTTAAGGCTACAAGTACGTGTTAGGGTATGGGTTATGGTAAGGGTAAGGGTTAGGGTAAGGGTAAGTGTAAGGGTACGGGTCAGGGTAAGGGTTAGAGTAAGGGTTAGAGTTACGGTTAGGGTAAGGGTAAGTGTTGGGGTAATGGTTAGGGTTAATTTTAGGGTTAGGGTGAGGGAAACGTATGCCTAAGTATTATGTTAATGTTAAGGGTAAGGTTAAGGTTAAGAGTAAGTGTAAGTTTTAGGGTAAGGGTTAGGGTTAATGTAAGGGTCAGGGTAAGGGCTGGGGTAAGGTTTAGGGTTAGGGTTAGGTTAAGGGTAAGGATTAGGGTAAGGCTAAGGCTATGGATAAGGATAAGTGTAAGTGTTAGGGTAAGGGTAATGTTAAAGGTAACAGTAAGTGTAAGGAGAAGGGTTAGGGTAAGGGTAAGGGTATTGGTAATGGTAAGGGTGAGGGTTACAGTAGGGGTAAGTGTAAGGTTTAGACTTAGGCTAAGGGTAAGTGTAGCAGAAAGGGTAAGGTTTACTGTAAGGTTTAAGGTTTCAGCTTAGGTTAAGGGTAAGGATAATAGTACGAGTAATTGCTAGGGTAAGTATAAGCGTATGTGTACAGGTAAGTGTTGTCGTATGGCTTATGGTAAGGGTAAGGTCAAGGGTAAGGTTTATGTTAAGGGTAAGCGTAAGGGTAACGGATAGAGTAAGGGTAAGGGTAAGGTTTAGGGTAACGGTAAGGTTAAGGGTACAAATATGTGTTAGGGTATAGGTTATGGTATGGGTAAGAATTAGGGTAAGTATAAGGGTAAGGGTAAGTGTAAGGGTACAGGTCAGGGTAAGGGTTAGAGTAAGGGTTAGGGTTAGGGTTAGGGTAAGGTTAAGTGTTAGGGTAATGGTTAGGGTTAGTTTTAGGGTTAAAGTCAGGAAAACGTATGCGTAAGTATTAGGTGAATGTTAAGGGTAAGGTTAAGGTTAAGAGTAAGTGTAAGGTTTAGGGTAAGGGTTAGGGTTAATGTAAGGGTCAGGGTAAGGGTTGGGGTAAGGTTTAGCGTTAGGGTTAGGTTAAGGATAAGTGTTAGGGTAAGGGTAAGGTTAATGGTAACCGTAAGTGTAAAGGTAAGGGTTACGGTAAGGGTAAGAATAAGGGTATGGGTAATGGTAAGGGTGAGGGTTAGGCTAAGGGTAAGTGTAAGGTTTAGATTTAGGCTAAGGGTAAGTGTAGCAGAAAGGGTAAGGTTTACGGTAAGGGTAAGTGTTAGGATAAGAGTAAGGTTTAGGGGTAGGTTAAAAGTATGGGATCGGGTAAGGGTAAGGGTAAGGGTAAGGGTAAGGGTAAGGGTAAGGGTAAGGGCAACGGTAACGGTAAGGGTAAGGGTTACGATAAGGGTAAGGGTTACGGTAATGTAAGGGTACGGATAGAAGTATGTGTTAGAGTATGGGTTATGGTAAGGGTAAGGGTTAGGGTAAGGGTAAGTGTTGGGGTAATGGTTAGGGTTAATTTTAGGGTTAAAGTCAGGAAAACGTATGTGTAAGTATTAGGTTCATGTTAAGGGTAAGGTTAAGGTTAAGAGTAAGGTTTAGGGTAAGGGTTAGGGTTAATGTAAGGGTCAGGGTAAGGGTTGGGGTAAGGTTTAGGGTAAGGGTTAGGTTAAGGATAAGTGTTAGGGTAAGGGTAAGGTTAATGGTAACCGTAAGTGTAATGGTAAGGGTTATGGTAAGGGTATGAATAAGGGTATGGGTAATGGTAAGGGTGAGGGTTAGGCTAAGGGTAAGTGTAAGGTTTAGATTTAGGCTAAGGGTAAGTGTAGCAGAAAGGGTAAGGTTTACGGTAAGGGTATGTGTTAGGATAAGGGTAAGGTTTAGGGTTAGATTAAGGGTATGGGATCGGGTAAGGGTAAGGGTTAGGCTAAGGGTAAGGGTTACAGTAAGGGTAAGAGTTATGGTAAGGGTACGGGTACGGGTAGAAGTATGTGTTAGAGTATGGGTTATGGTAAGGGTAAGGGTTAGGGTAAGGGTAAGTGTTGGGGTAATGGTTAGGGTTAATTTTAGGGTTAGGGTGAGGGAAAAGTAAGGGTAAGTATTAGGTTAAGGTTAAGGGTATGGTTAATGTTAAGTGTAAGTTTTAGGGTAAGGGTTAATGTAAGGGTCAGGGTAAGGGTTCAGGTAAGGTTTAGGGTTAGGGTTAGGTTAAGGTTAAGTGTTAGGGTAAGCGTAAGTTGTATGGATAAGGATAAGTGAAAGGGATAGGGTAAGGGTAAGTGTTAGGGTAAGGGTAAGGTTAATGGTAACCGTAAGTGTAAGGGTAAGGGTTAGGGTAAGGGGAGGAGTAAGGGGAAGGGGAAGGGGAAGTCTAAGGGTACGGGTCAGGGTAAAATTAGAGTAAGGGTTAGGGTTAGGGTTCGGTAAGGATAAGTGTTAGGGTAATGGTTACGGTTAATTTTAGGGTTATGGTGAGGGAAACGTAATGGTATGTATTAGTTTAAGGGTAAGGTTAAAGTTAAGATTAAGTGTAAGGTTTAGGTTAAGGGTTAGGGTTAGAGTAAGGGTTAGGGTTGGGGTTAGGGTTAGGGTAAGGATTAGGGTTAATGTAAGTGTCAGGGTAAGGGTTGGGGTAAGGTTTAGGTTAAGGGTAAAAGTAAGTATAATGGTAAGGGTAAGAGTGAAGGTTAGGGTAATGGTTAGATTTAGGGAAGGGTGAGGGTTAGGGTAAGGTTTAGAATTAGGCAAAGGGTAAGTGTAGCAGAAAGGGTAAGGTTTAGGATAAGAGTGTTAGGATAAGGGTAAGGTTTAGGGTTAGCTTAATAGTAAGGTTAAGGGTAATTGTACGAGTAATTGCTAGGGTAAGTGCAAGCATAAGTGTACATGTAAGTGTTGTTGTATGGCTTATGATAAGGGTTAGGTTAAGGTTAAGGTTTATGTTAAGTGTAAGTGTAAGGGTAACGGAGACAGTAAAGGTAAGGGTAAGGGGAACGGTAAGGTTAAGGCTACAAGTACGTGTTAGGGTATGGGTTATGGTAAGGGTAAGTGTAAGTGTAAGGGTACGGGTCAGGGTAAGGGTTAGAGTAAGGATTAGAGTTACAGTTAGGGTTAGGGTAAGGGTAAGTGTTGGGGTAATGGTTAGGGTTAATTTTAGGGTTATGGTGAGGGAAACGTCAGGGGAAGTGTTAGTATAATGGTTAAGGGTAAGGTTAAGGTTAAGAGTAAGTGTAAGTTTTAGGGGAAGGGTTAGGGTTAATGTAAGGTTCAGGGTAAGGGCTGGGGTAAGGTTTAGGGTTAGGATTAGGTTAAGGGTAAAGATTAGGGCAAGGGTAAGGGTATGGATAAGGATAAGTGTAAGTGTTAGGGTAAGGGTAATGTTAAAGGTAACAGTAAGTGTAAGGAGAAGGGTTAGGGTTAGGGTTAGGGTAAGGGTAAGAGTAAGGGTATTGGTAATGATAAGGGTGAGGGTTACAGTAAGGGTAAGTGTAAGGTTTAGATTTAGGCTAAGGGTAAGTGTAGCAGAAAGGGTAAGGTTTACTGTAAGGTTTAGTCTTCGGTTAAGGTTAAGGGTAAGGGTAAGGGTAATTGTACGAGTAATTTTAGGGTTAGGGTAAGGTTAAGTGTTAGGGTAATGGTTAGGGTTAATTTTAGGGTTAGAGTGAGGGAAACGTAAGGGTAAGTATTAGGTTACAGCTAAGGTTAAGGTTAAGAGTAAGTGTAAGGTTTAGGGTAAGGGTTAGGGTTAATTTAAGGGTCAGGGTAAGGGTTGGGGTAAGGTTTAGGGTAAGGGTTAGGTTAAGGGTAAGTGTTAGGGTAAGAGTAAGGTTAATGGTAACCGTAAGTGTAAAGGTAAGGGTTAGGGTAAGGGTAAGAATAAGGGTATGGGTAATGGTAAGGGTGAGGGTTAGGCTAAGGGTAAGTGTAAGGTTTAGATTTAGGCTAAGGGTAAGTGTAGCAGAAAGGGTAAGGTTTACGGTAAGGGTAAGTGTTAGGATAAGGGTAAGGTTAGGGTTAGCTTAATAGTAAGGGATAGGGTAAGGGATAGGGTTAGGGATAGGGTAAGGGATAGGGTAAGGGATAGGGATAGGGTAAGGTAAGGGTAAGGGTTAGGATAACGGTAAGGATAAGGGTACGGGTAGAAGTATGTGTTAGAGTATGGGTTATGGTAAGGGTAAGGGTTAGGGTAAGAGTAAGTGTAAGGGTATGTGTAAGTGTACGGGTCACTTTAAGTGTTAGAGTAAGGTTTAGGTTAGGGGTAACTCTTAGGGTAATGGTTAGGGTTAATTTTAGGGTTAGTGTGAGGAAAACGTAAAGGTAAGTATTAGGTTAAGTTTAAGAGCAAGTGTAAGGTTTAGGTTAAGGGTAAGGGTTAATGTAAGGGTCCTGGAAAGGGGTCAGGTAAGGTTTAGGGTTAGAGTTAGGTTAAGGTTAAGTGTTAGGAAAAGGGTAAGTTGTATGTATAAGAATAAGTGTAAGAGTAAGGGTATTGGTAATGATAAGGGTGAGGGTTAAGGATAAGGTATAAGGATAAGGGTATTTTAATTTTTTAATTAAATTAATTTTAAATTATTTTTTTTTTAATTTAATTAATTAATATTTTAATTGTACGAGTAATTGCTTGGGTAAGTTTAAGCATAATTGTACATTTAAGTGTTGTTGTATGGCTTATTGTAAGGGTAAGGTTAAGTGTTAGCGTAATAGTTATGGTTAATTATAGGGTTAGGGTGAGAAAAACGTAAGATTAAGTATTAGCTAAAGGTTAAGGGTAAGGTTAAGGTTAAGAGTAAGTGTAAGGTTTAGGGTAAGGGTTAGGGTTAATGTAAGGGTCAGGGTAAGGGTTGGGGTAAGGTTTAGGGTAAGGGTTAGGTTAAGGATAAGTGTTAGGTTAAGGGTAAGGTTAATGGTAACCGTAAGTGTAAATGTAAGGGTTAGGGTAAGGGTAAGAATAAGGGTATGGGTTATGGTAAGGGTGAGGGTTAAGCTAAGGGTAAGTGTAAGGTTTAGATTTAGGCTAAGGGTAAGTGTAGCAGAAAGGGTAAGGTTTACGGTAAGGTTTAAGGTTTAGGGTTAGGTTAAGGGTAAGGGTAAGGGTACGGGTCAGGGTCAGGGTAAGGGTAAGAATAAGGGTTTGAGTAAGGGTAAGGGTAAGGGTTAGGATAAGTGTAAGGGTGCAAGCAAGGATTAGGGCAAGAGTAAGAGTAAGGGTAATAGAAAGGTTAGGGTAAGTATAAGGGTAAGGGAAAGTGTTAGGATATGTTTTAGGGGAAGCAGAAGGGTAAGGGTTAGGTTAAGTGTAAGAGGAAGGGGAAGGTAAGGGGAAGGGTTGGAGTAAGGTATAGGGTAAGGGTAAGGTTATGGTTGAAGGAAAGAGTAAGGGTAAGGAAAAAGTAAAGGTAAGGATTTGGGTAATGGTAAGGGTGAGAAGGGTTAGGGTAAGGGTTACGGTAAGGGTTAGGTAACACAGTGTACAACCTGGGACGTCACACGCAGAACTGCCTCTGGCAAGGTGAGTGAGGAACAGATGTAGCAGTTGTTGTGTTGTAGGTCTCACTGTTCCTCTAGGCATCCCCTCTTTGTCTTTTAGAGGTGTTGTAGCTGTTTGAAGAGGGTAGATTGAAGCATCTGCCTCGGGGGCTGGTAAGCGGCAGAGGTAAGGGAGCAGATGAGAGTAACTTACCTAGTTGTGCTGTGTCTTTGGATGCTGCATTGGCCTATGCGTTTCTTTTTCTTTCACAGGTGTCTCGCACAGGCTCAAAGGAGCAAACTGCACTCTGAAGAGCTGTGTAAGAAGAGGGGCTGGTCATGAGCTGGGTTGGAGCAGAACGACCAAGTAGCACAAGGTGACTATGAAAGGTGTCCGTCTTGCTTTGCAGGTGCCGTGGCAGGCTCTCCACAGAAGTGGATAAGGATATGAGATAAGGCCAGAGAGCGACAAGGAGCGGCACGTGCAGGGATGGTTTTGAAGCGCTGCGGTGGCTTACTCTTCTGTTCATCAGGTGCCACAGGCAAGGTGGGTTGTAACATCAGTCGTTATATTTGCATGAAAGCAGTTCACTTGAATGCCACAGTGCATCTGAGTAGGGTGTTCTAGCAGAACAAGCTTGTCTGGCACAGCGGTGCCTGATGGCAGTGTGTTTCCTCAGGTGAAGAGGTGCCTGAAGCCCCATCCTATCTAGCCTGCACACAATTATCTGAGAATGAAAGCTGCTTTCCAGTAATTCAGAAAGCCAAGTTACGTCTCAGCCTTGAGCATCTCGGTCTTTTGGGCCTGTCTGTAACATTTGGCACCAGCACTAATACTTTTTTTGGCATATGTTTAGCGTTTGGGGCCTGTGTCTGGGATTTGGGCCCTGTCTCGAGCCACTGGGGCTTTGTCCTGGGTTTTGGAGCCTGCCTCTAGAGTTCAGGGCCTGTGATTAGGCTTTTGGGGTCTGTGTCTGGGGGCCGGTATCTGGGGGCAAGGGGGGAGCTGCTTGTAGACCCTAGGGGCCAGCATTGAGGGGGTTGGGAGCTGACTCTACACCTTTGGGGCCTGCTTCTGGGGGCAGGGGGGTTGAGACCAGCATCTGGGGGAGGGGTGGGAGCTCTTTGTATTCCTTTGGAGCCTGTGTCGGGGGGGGGGGGGGAGGGAAGGGGAGGGTTGGTTGGGAGGTGCTTGTACACTGTTGGAGCCTGGGTTGAGGGAGGAGGTTTGGAGCTGCTTCTACACCTTTGGGCCTGGCATCGGGGGTAGGGGGTTGGGTGCTGGTTGTAGGGGCCTGTGTTTGGGGGGGGGGCTTGGGACCTGCGTCTGGGGGAGGGGTGGGAGCTGCTTGTACACCTTTGGGGCCTGCATCTGTGGGGGGTCAGGGCCTGTGTCTAGCGGGCTGGGAACTGCTTGTACAATGTAGGAATCTGTTTCTGCAGGGTGGCTGGGAGCTGTTTGTACAACTTTGGGGCCAGCATCTGGGGGTGGCTGGGAGCTGCCTGTACACTGTAGGGGCCTGTGTTTGTGGGGGGCTTGGGGTCAATCGGGGGGGGTGGGAGGGTTGGGAGCTGCTTGTATAGGGTAGGGGGCCTGCCTGGCAGGGGTTGGGAGCTGCTTGTAGAATTTGGGTCCCTGTGTCTGGGGGGGGGTTGGGGCCTGTGTCTCAGGGGTGTTGGGAACTGGTTGTACACCTTTGGGTCCTGTCTCGGGGGGGGAGCTACTTGTACACTTTTGGGGTCTGTATTTGATGGCGGTTGGGAGCTGCTTGTGTACTTTTGGACCTATGTTTAGGGGGGTTGGGAGTTGCTCATGCATTCTAGGTGCCTCCCTTTTCAGAAGGGTTGGGGCCTGCATCTCTGGGTGGTTGGGAGCTGCTTGTACACTATAGGAGCCATGGTCTTGGAGGGGGGTCTGGGCTGTTTATACACCTTTGTGGCCTGTGTTTGGGGGGGGGGGTGGGCCTGTGCCTGGGGGAGTTGGGAGGTGTTTGTTCACTCTAGGAGCCTCCATTTGGGGGTCTTTGGGGCCTCCCTTTGAGGGGGAGGGAGTTGGGAGTTGGTTGTACACCTCCGCATCCCATGTCTTGGGGGGGGGTGGGGGGAGTGGGACCGGTCTCTGAAGGGGCGGGTTGTGAGCTGCTTGTACACCTGTGTCGGGGGGAGGGTAGGGGGGTTGGCGGGGGTCGGGTCCGGGTCTTGGGCCAGTGTCTGGGTGGAGTCCAGTTCTTGGGAGGGGGTGGTGGGGTAGGAGCTGCTTGTGGGCAGTTGGGGTCTGCATCTGGGTGTGGTTGGTGCCTGCTTCTGTTGGCAGTTTGGGGCCTGCTTGTAGACTTGTGCAGCCTGGGTTTGGGGGCTTTTCTGTAACGTTTGGGACCTGCATTTTTGCTTTGGGATGCATCTTGAGCTTTTGAGGCCTAGCAGTAGCATTTGGGGCCTGCATCTGGGGCTTTTCTGTAGCATTTTGGTTGCGTATTTGTGATTTGGGGCCTGTATCCAGGGTTTTGCCTTTTTTGTAGTTTCCATCTTTGTGTGTGTGTGTTTCGTTTTTGGTTGTGTGGGGTTAGGGGCAGTTTGGGGTTTGGATTAAGGTCAGTGTCATTAGCGTTAGGGGGTTGATAATAAGGTTAGGGTTGTGGTTAGAGTTGTTAGGTTTAAGGGGAATAAGGATTTCAGGGTAAGGGGATCAAGGTTGTGGGAATAAAAATGTTGTTTTTGCGCAGTTACATCCTGTAGAGGGAAGGAAGGTGGTATTGAGATATGCTTGCAGCGATAAGACAGCTTAACAGTGTGAAATGAGTTCATCTGATTCGTGTCAATATGGAACAATGCTAGGGCCGCATGATATGATGAAAAGTCTGAGAAAACCAGAGTGGTTAATATATATAGTTCTTGTATCTTGCAAAGGAATGGTCCAGCAATTCGGGTCAATAGGGGATAAGAGAACAAAGGGGTTTCAGAATAACTGCTAGCTATTCCAACTGTTGCATGGGACACTATGCAAGTGTCTGCCATCCAGCCAAGATGGACAAAGGAGATGGACAAGAGAAAAGCCTGGGAGGAAGACTACGAGCCTTCAGTACGAGCGGCCCCCAGAGGGACCACCGGAGACTGATAACGCCTGCACCAGTGGGAGGGTTTGGATTCTGGGAACTAATTAGAATAACCCTGCCTTTTGTAGAAGTAGTAATGAATATGTATTAGCCTAGCAGCATAAAAACCAGCCGCCTGACGTAACTTGTGTGCGTCTTGGTGGAGCAGAGACTCCTGGCGCACCCAGCGCTGCTTGCTTACCTCTATTCATTTAATAAATTGTAAATTTCAATTGCAATCTTATTTGGGACCCAGTCATTTATTACAAGTGGGCGCTCGTCCGGGAGGGCTTTGGTTCCTGATTTCTGGTTTGATCTAGGAGAGGCACCCCCACCATTTGGTGGCTGCTCTTTGAGTCAGGTCGGAACTAATGGCATCTTGAACCTGAATAAAGGTAAACAAAGTTTCTGATTCTTTTTTTCAGCTCCCTTTCCAGCTGCAGCACTATATTTTGCCCGTAACTGTGTGTGTGAAGATCCGAACAAAGATGACGGAGTCATAAGCATTTAAAGCGTATACCGTTCGGTTGGGTGGGGTTCGGTTGCCTGTGTGTGTAAGAGTGTGACTGAGATGGAACTTAGTTCCGAAGCGATTGTGGAGGTCTTCTAACCGCGGTTCCAATCTCCCGCGAGGGACTTGGCCGGTGAAGGACCGAAGGGATTCCTATAGGATTTGTGGGTGTGTGATAGGTCCTCGACCCCCTGCAAGACACTCTTACTAAGGTAACCAAGGGCTGTGGGAATTGCCATAGTAAAATTCCTAGATGGGTCAGACAAAATCGAAGACCAGAGACCAGAAGAAAGGGAGCAAATTACCAGTCATACCACCAGAAAGTCCATTAGGAATAACGATTAGAAATTGGAATGATAGGGACCCCAGAAAAGGAAAAAGTAAATTAAAAATGGTCCAGTATTGTGTGACAGAATGGCCAAAGGAGACTTTAAGACTACATGTCTTTTGGCCTGTTTTTGGATCCTTTGAAGACTGGATTTGCCAGGCCTTAAATATCCATGTTAATTCAAAGGAACCTTTTAGCCAGGAAGAAAGTGATTATGCAGGATTATGGATCAGGAGGACTTCACGTCCTTTTCCAGCCTCAATATTTACACTAAAAGCAGGTAAGAAATTTGAAGAACAAGAAGAACATGAAAAAGAAAAAGAAGATAAACGTGAGCCGTTGGATAAGCTACCACCTCCACATCCTAACAATCCACCCCCGGCAGCTCCCCCTCCGGTGGCTGTGGTATCTCCACCAGTACCACCGTTGCCCCAGCTTCCACCACCAACAGCACCAGAATTAGACCAACCTCCGGCCGCATGCAAGAGAAGTAGGACTGACGTATCTGAGAGAGCTTCTCTATATCCCTTAAGGGAGGTAACTGGTGTATAACTGGTGCACGTCTTGGTGGAGCAGAGACTCCCGGCGTACCCAGCACTGTTTGCTTACCTCTATTCATTCAGTGAATTGTAAACTTTGATTGTAATCCTATTTGGGACTTTTATTTATTATAACAGACAACCTTGTAAAATGCAGACAACCAGAATCCTTACAGCAATTAGGTGGAAATCACGGCGTAAGAAACATTACCACCTCAAAGAGTAAAAACCTCAAAAGAAATGTGACTTGTAACAGGCCAGCAGCTGTGTATTTTCTGTGAAGCACCAGCTAGATTATGAACCTTGAATAGCACAGTTAAAGGGGAAACAGGGGAGGGTCCCGGTCCTCGGCAGAAAAAAAAAGTGTATAAACTGTGTATGGAATTAGTAGGCACCCTCCTGCTTGTGGGACACCCACCATTATAATCTCGAATAATAATGCTACTGTACTGAGATCCTCGACTCAGCCTATGCTATTTGCTACAGATAGATTCAGGGTTTTAAGGTTTCAGGGATTGGGCACTAGGGTTGGGTTTCAGGGTAAGGGGTTTCAGGGTTTATGTTTAGGATTTTAAGGTTTTTAGGGTTGGAGTTTTAACGGTTAGGGTTTTAAGGGTTTGGGGGTTAGGGTTTTAAGGGTTTCAGGGTTAGCGTGTTAGGGTATTAGAGTTTTTTGGGTTGTAGTGTTGATATGTTTTTTAGGGTTAGAGTCTTAAGGTTTTATTTTTGGTCAGTTATTTACGGTTAGGGTTTTAAGATCTTTTTTTTTTGTTTGTTTGTTTTGTTTTGTTTTGTTTTGTTTTTCAGGTTAGGTTCTCCAGGTCCAGGGTTTTGAGTATCCTAATTTTGGGGGTTTGGATTTTGAGCATCTTAATTTTGGGGGTTAGGCTTTTGTGTGCCCTAATTTTTTGGGATAGGCTTTCAAGCATCCTAAGTAGTTGGGTTAGGGTTTTGAGCATCTTAATATTTTGGGTCTGGGTAATGAGCATCCTAAGTTTTCGCCATAGGGTTTTGAGCATCTTAATGTTTCCAGGATAGGGTTTGGAGCGTCCTAATGTTTTGGGTCGGGGCTTTGAGCGTCCTAATGTTTTTGGGTTAGGGTTTGGAGCGTCCTAAATTTTCAGGATAGGGTTCTGAGCATCTCAGTGTTTCCAGGATAGGGTTTTGAGCGTCCTAAGTTTTTGGGATAGGTCTTTGAGCTTCCTAATGTTTTCCGGATAGGGTTTGGAGCATCCTAGTGTTTTGGGTTTGGGTTTTGAGCGTCCGAATGTTTTTGGGTTAGGGCTTGGAGCATCCTAATATTTTTGGGTTAGGGCTTTGAGCGTCCTGTTTTTGGGATAGGGTTTGGAGCGTCCAAAGATTTTGGGTTTGGGTTTTGAGCTTCCAAAGTGTTATAAGTTGCCCCCTTAATTAATTTTCAGAGAGCATTGTATTAATCATAGAAAGGAATTTATTGAGTAAGCAAACATCAAGCAAAACAGCACTGGGCAGCCGGGGAGTCTCAGCTCCACCAACGGCACGCACCTCACCCCCGCCAAGGTCCCTTTTTATATCTTGCTAATTCCGGGATTACGCAGCACATCCTGGTATATTCTGCGACTGCGCGCACTGTTGCGCGCAAAAGAATTTTTAAGAATTTAAATCTCTTTAAAAAGAAAATTAAGCAAAAGAATTTTCATAGTGTCTAGGCAAGCATTATGCAGCTCCTTACTTCAGCAGGGAGCTTTCGCAACTCCCGCTCCTCAAACAGAACTCCTTGTTTTTATAATACAAAAGACAATGAACAAACATTTATGGTGTATTACCCTAAGTTTTTGGGTTAGGGTTTTTTGCGTCTTAATGTTTTGGGGTTAGGGTTTGGAGCGCCCTAAGTTTTTGGGCTAGGGCTTTGAGCATTCCTAACGTTTTGGGTTGGGTTTGGGTTTTGAGCATCCTAAGATTTTGGGTTAGGGGTTTTAGGCATAGGTCTTCAGGGGTTTAGTGTGGTAAATAGTTTGGGTTAGGTCTGTAGGGGTTTCGAGGTTTTTTGGATGTTAGGGCTTGAGGCTTTTTTTGTAAGGGCGGTGAGGGTTCCAGTGAGTGCTGGTAAATGCAGTTCTCAAGCACTCGGCCTGTGATTGACCATGCTGGCTGTGCGGGGAATGCTGGTAGGTGTAGTTTTCCGGCACTGGGAGGCCACGTGTGCCCAGAGCATTCCGGGAGATGTAGTTCTCGGGACTCCGGACTTCCGGGAGGCCATGTTGCGTACCCATGGTATGCCGGGAAATGTAGTTGTCGCATTCGGGACTTCCGGGAGGCCATGTTGAATGCCCAGAGCATACCGGGAGATGTAGTTCTCGGGAACTAGGGTTAGGGTTAGGGGCTAGGGCTGGGGCTAGAGTTAGGGTTAGGGTGAGGGTTGAGGTTGGGGGTTATTGTTAGGTTAGTGGTTTAGGGTTAGGCTTAGAGGGTTAGAGTTAGGGGTAGGTTTAGAGGGTTAGGGTAAGGGTTAGGCGTTAGGGGTTAGGGGTTGGGGGTTGTGGTTAGGGTTAGGGTAAGGGTTAGGGTGAGAGTATTAGGGTTAGGGTTTGGGTTCAGATTAGGGTAAGGGTAGGGTAAGGATTAGGATAAGGGTAATGGTTAGGGTTAGGGTTAGGTTTAGGGTAAGAATAAGGGTAAGCTAATGGTTAGGATAAGGGTAAGGGTTAGGGTAAAGGTTTTCATTTGTTAACGCTGAAACGCAGTATGCAATCTGGGACGTCATAGCCAGAGCTGCCTATGGCAAGGTGAGAGAGGAAAAGATGGAGCAGATGTTCTACTCCTAGTTTTTTCTTTATACGTAAATAAAAGTTTGAGCTAATTCCAGTTGGAAGAGTTCCAATTACTTGTTTGGTCATAATGTCTTTTAATATTGAAAGCTGCAGCAAAAGCATGGGGATTTTTGCTTCTAGAAACACCCTAGTTCTCTTGTCTGCATTATGCGTGCTTTTGAGCTAAAACTGATTAAAAAATGAAAAGAAAAATCACACACACACACACAAAAAAAAACAAAAAAAAAAAAACACACCACAGCTGCTGCTGCTCTCTTCCTACTTCCTTCTGCTTTGCCCCTACCCTTTCCCAGGTGATTGGGTTTGGGTGCTAGACGGGCCAAATGGTATATGAATCCCAGGCATCCCCTCAGAGAGCTCATTCTGCTTGGGCTGTTCTTTGGGGTGTTTGTTTTTCCTTCGGTCAGTTGCAGGCTTCTTCAGGTGGATGAGAGTTTATGGACTGATGCGTTTCCAAGTAGCGAGGGGTACGCACATCTTTTTGAGGTAACAGCTAGTAGGATCTGTTAGAATAAACTAATGTAGTACTTGGTGCCTTTATTGCATGCAGTTCTTTATCAGGTGAGTAACTGTTGCGAGTAACTGAAGTCAATGTTACTTGGTGTGTTTGCTATGCAGTGCCTGGGCGGACTATTGCACGAGACACAGCTTTCTGACATCTGGCCCAGCAACTACTAAATAAGGGGAGGGAAGAAGCTGAAGAACGACCAAAGGACAAAGCCTGGGAGGAAGACTACGAGCCTTCAGTACGAGCGGCCCCCAGCGGGACCACCGGAGACTGATAACGCCTGCACCAGTGGGAGGGTTTGGATTCTGGGAACTAATTAGAATAACCCTGCCTTTTGTAGAAGTAGTAATGAATATGTATTAGCCTAGCAGCATAAAAACCAGCCGCCTGATGTAACTTGTGTGCGTCTTGGTGGAGCAGAAACTCCTGGCGCACCCAGCGCTGCTTGCTTACCTCTATTCCTTTAATAAATCATAAACATTAATTGTAAGCCTATTTGGGACTCGGTCATTTATTACAAGTGGGACCTCCCGATGGGTGGAAGCTGTCGGGATAGCTCGGGATGCTGAGGCGTGGTGCTGCAAGGAGGTTGGTGGTCGGTGGCGCCCTGGGGCAGGCCGAATTGGGAGGGGGCGAGGCGGCGGGTGGTCGGTGGCTTCTGTGGAAAAGGCGCTTGTATGGGGGGGCTGCGCATTCAGAGGAACCTTGACAGGCTGCAGACAGGGGCAGGCAGGAACCTTTTGAAGTTCAGGAGAGGGAAATGCCAAGCCCTACCCCTAGAGAGAAACACCTCTGTTTACCAGCACTGGCTAGCTCGATACTGAATAAGCATTTCTTCATGGAAGGGGTGCTTTGCTATTAGAACAGGCTGCCCGGGAAAGTGGTAAGAGACCCGATCCTTAAAAGTATTGAAGAGACATGTGGACATAGCCCGGGAGTCCGGCCTCCGGCAGGGCGGGAGCTGGCTCTTCCGAGCCCCTGTGCTCCGGTCTTGTGCGACGCGTTAGCAAGCAGCACCGGGTGCCGGGTCCGACATCGGACGGTTCGGGGACGGCGATTCCGGGGCCGTCGGCTAGCGGGGGCCGGCTATGTCGTGTCCCGGGGATCCGAATTCAGGGGGCGTGGGGGCCGGCCATGCAGTGAAGCGGGGGGCTGGCGTCCGCCGGCTTCCCAGAGAGCGGGCTTTCGGTGCCGTGCGGTTCGGTGGCCGGCCATCCCGAAACCCTGGGCTTGTGCTAGACTCAGCGGGGTCCGGGGCCGAACTCGGCTTCTCGGGGCCGGCGGTCCCGGTGTCCAGGTGTCCCGCCTCGGGCGGCGCGGGGCCGGCTGTCCCTAGCAGCTGGGCTCCCAAGAGCTTCTGGGCTCCCAAGCGTCGCCCAAGACCGGATCCCGGAGAATCGGGACGGCCGGCCACACCGCTGCGACTAGCACAAGCGTCTCCCGACAACGGAGCCCAGGGGCTTGCGAGGGTCAGATCCCGCGCCCCGGGATAGAGAAACGGGGAGCGCGGGTCGGCCGGCCGCAGCTTCGCACGGGACCGAACCTGCTGGATTCCGGGACGGCCAGACCCCGAGCCGGCAGACAGCAGCCTCCCGCTTCACGGCACAGTCGGCCCCCAACCCGCCCGAGTTCTGATCGCCGGGACACGGGACAGCCAGCCGCGCCGCCCGAGGCCGGACACCTGGAGCCCGGGACAGCCGTCCCTGACAAAGCCAAAGTTGGACCCGGACCCCGCTGCGGCTAGCACACGCGTCGCCCAGGACCGCAGCCTAGGACCTCGGGACGGTCGCATCCCGCGCCTCCGGCAGGAGCTACTCGGGAGGGCAGGACGGCCTGCCGCAGCTCCGCAAGAGACCGAACCTGCTGGATTCCGGGACGGCCAGAGCCCGAGCCGGTGGGCAGCAGCCTCCCGCTTCATGGCTCGGCACCCGCGCCGCCGGAGGCCGGACACACGGGCCTCGGGATCGCCGTCCCCGAACCGCCCGAAGTCACACACGGTCTCCGGTGCGTCCAGCACACGCATCGCAAAGACCGGAGCCCAGATTATAGGATCAGCCAGCCCCGCGCCGCCCGAGGTCGGACCGGGAACCCGGTGCGCTTGGCACATGCGTCGCCCAAGAACGGCGCCCAGGGCCGCGGGATGGCCGTGCGTCACGCAGCCCGAGTTCGGACCCCTGGAACACGGGACAGCCGGCACCCGTGCCGACGGAGGCCGGTCACGCTGGCTCCGGGACCACCTTCCCCGAGCCTCCCGAGGTCGGACCCGGACCCCGTGTGTTGGGGCTGTCTGAGCTGGAGTCACCTTTTCCCTGCAGCAGCCCGCACAGTGCTGTACTCTGCACTCGTAGCTGGAACAGCACTGATATCACTCCAGTGTTGTGTCTGCATAGTGCTGGCACAGCATCAGGACTCCTTCCAAGCCCCCAAGATCCAGTAGGCTAGGGGTGGGCAAGTGATGGGGAGGGGACCTTGTCGGGGCAGCTGACCTAAACCAACCAAAGGGATATTTTGTAACACCCGATGCCACACTCAGCAATAAAAGGGGGGGCTCTCGTGGGGGAGGGGGCTGCTCCTCCTGAACATCCACTACGCGTTTGAGGCCCTGCTTCCCAGGACGTGGCCGAACACCGCTCGCTGATGGGAAGTAGAGAATAATTTTTTCTCTCTCTGTGCTTCCATGCAGACTTATTGTTTCTTTTGTTTCTTTTTCTCCCCATTCCCTTTCCCTTTAATTATACCTTTCTTCAAAAAATTTCAAACCTCGAGTTCTGTGTGTTGTATTTTCTCCCCCTTCCTCTTTGAGGAGAGGGGGAGTGAGAGAGCGGTTGTGGTGGAGCTCGGCTGCCCACCTGAGTAAAACCACCACTGTCGTTTTTGGCGCCCAACGTGGGGCTCGAGGGTTGAGATAACAATAGTGTTGATTGAAGTATTTACAACTAACATATTGGTTGTCATAATGCTCTGTTTTCTGGTAATACTTTTCTGTGTGGATATGTTGTATGTAGCCCACTCTCTGTTTTCTTTTTTCCTTTACATCCGATCGGAGAAAATGTTGAAGTCTGTGCTTGTTTTTTTATCATGTTGTGCTGTAACATACTGGCCTTCAGTTTTGTTTGGTATTCAAACCCGGCATTGTTATCCTCCTGGTCTCTGGAATTATATTATTGAAAATTTAAAGAATTACAGTGCCTTCTTTTTTTGCCCCCAGCAGTCAATCAGTGAATAATATCGGGTGTGGTGCCTTCTACTTTTCTCCCTGTGGGCTACTTACAGCAGCCTTTCAGTATCTTGGATACCCCTGGTGAGATATTATCCTCCTATTACTAGGTCTAGTGTTTGTCTTCTTCCCCAAGGCAAAGCAGTTTATTAAGAATATTATCCAAGGACCTGTCCCCAGACAAAGTTGTGGGTGGCAAGGTGTGTGGGACAGGTACCTATCACGGTTTTCTCCTCCAGTGGTTCTAAATTTCACCCCTGAACAAGTACAAAATCCAAGAAAACTGGTAGAATGTTTGAAAGATGTATGCCCTGACCCTGGCAATACTAGAGAACTCCACTAGCTGGCTGCACTCTGCTGGGGTCTGGCTTACGCCTATCAGATGTCAATTAACATTGCCCAGCACCCTCAAGGGGATAGGGAGGTTCTTGAATTTGATGATGAGACAGCACACACTGTGACCACCCCAGAGGACAGACCATCTTTGGTATCAGTCGCCCCTGTAGTAAAGATGAAACAGTGGAAACGGAGATCAGGTTGTTTAGTAAGGGAAGGAGCTCCTCCTATGGATGAGGGAGAAGAGGAGAAGGCAAGCGGCTCTAAAGCAGCGTTATCACGGCAACATCACGAAGAAGAGACTGAAATCATAGATGAATCAGAAACTACTAGGTCTCTATCCTTGAGTGAGCTGCGAGAAATACGAGAAGACTTCAGTCGCCATCCAGGTGAGCACATCCTCACTTGGCTGCTTCGATGCCGCGATAGCGGGGCCAATACACAACAGCTAGAAGGCAACGAAGCCAAGCAGCTGGGATCCCTTTCTGGAGAAAGGCTCATTGACAGAGTAATTGGAAGAGAGGCCCAAGTTATCAGCCTCTGGAGGCGAATCCTAACAGCTGTGAAAGAAAGGTATCCCCACAAAGAGAACATTGTAAGCAAATGGACACTATGGATAAGGGACCACTATGGATATGGATAAGATTCCAGCAGCTGCGGGAATTAGCTGTGCTGGAGATGCTTTATAGTGATTTAAACAACGCCCAGGCACCTAAAGACCCCGATGAAGTCCAATGCACAGCGTCCATGTGGCGGAAGTTTGTACAGGCTGCACCCCCAACATATGCCAGCACACTGGCAGTCATGGGTTGGGACGAGGGGATGGGGCCAACTGTGGACAACGTGTCCAATCAACTTCATAAATATGAAGAAAATCTCTCTGCCCCAGTACGGGGCTGCATTTCAGCTGTGGAGAGACGGTTAGATGAACACATAGCTTCGTCCTCACCTAGACGGAAAAATCTTTCCGCCTTCAAGCACCAGCAGTCCCCGGCTCAAACAAGGGAGAATCCGGGACACACACCGCGAGGTACCTTGTGGTTTTATTTACGTGACCACGGGGAAGATATGAGGAAGCGGGACGGTGAACCGACCTCGGCCCTAGCTGCTCGGCTACGTGAGCTACGGAAAGATACAGCAGCAACAAAGAGGGCCCCTAGGAGGATTGCTGCCCCAGTTTCTGTTGAACAGTCCCCCAGAGGGAGTAGAAGGAATAGTAATACTCCTGACCCTGATGAAGAGACTTCTCCTTCACGTTTGGAAGAAATAATTGGTAGATACTCCGACCAGGACTAGTGGGGCCCTGCCTCTGGCCAGGTAGAGGAGAGGAACAACCGGATTTACTGGACTGTGTGGATTCGATGGCCTGGCACACCGGAGCCGCAAAAATAGAAAGCTTTAGTGGACACAGGCGCACAGTGTACCCTAATGCCGTCAGGCAACCAAGGGGCAGAACCCATCTCTATCTCCGCAGTGACGGGGGGATCCCAAGAGCTAACCATATTGGAAGCTGAAGTGAGTCTAACGGGGAATGAGTGGCAAAAGCACCCCATCGTGACTGGCCCAGAGGCTCCGTGCATCGTCGGCATAGACTACCTCAGGAAAGGGTACCTCAAGGATCCAACAGGGTACCTTTTGGGTGGGCTTTTGGCATAGCTGCCTTGAGCACAGAGAAGATTAAGCAGCTGTCTACCCTGCCTGGTCTCTCACAAGACCCTTCTGCTGTAGGATTGCTGAGGATTGAAGAACAGCAAGTGCCAATTGCGACTACAACTGTGCACCGGTGGCAATAGCGCACCAACCGAGACTCCCTGATTCCTCTCCATGAGTTAGTTCACCATCTGGAGAGCCAAGGAGTGATCAGCAAGACTCATTCACTTTTTAACAGTCCTATATGGCCAGTGCGAAAGTCCAATGGCGAGTGGAGGCTAACAGTGGACTATCGGGGCCTGAATGAAGTCACACCACCACTAAGTGCAGCAGTGCCAGACATGCTAGAACTCCAGTACGAACTAGAGTCAAAGGCAGCCAAGTGGAATGCTACTATCGATACTGCTAATGCATTTTTCTCTATCCGTCTAGCAGCAGCATGCAGGCCACAATTTGCTTTCAGTTGGAGGGGCATTCAGTATACTTGGAATCGACTGCCCCAGGGGTGGAAACACAGCCCTGCCATCTGCCATGGACTGATCCAGACGACACTGGAACAGGGGAACGCTCCTGAACACCTGCAGTATATCGATGATATCATCGTATGGGGTAACACAGCAGAAGAAGTTTTTGGGAAAGGGAAGAAAATAATTCCAATTCTCCTGAAAGCTGGATTTGCCATTGAACAGAATAAGGTCAAGGGACCTGCACAGGAAATCCAGTTCTTGGGGGTAAAATGGCAGGATGGACTTCGCCACATTCCGACGGATGTGATCAACAAAATAACAGTTCTGTCTCTGCCAACCAGCAAAAAAGAAACAGAAGCGTTCCTAGGTCTTGTGGGATTTTGGAGAATGCATGTGCCAGGCTATAGTCAGCTTGTGAGTCCTCTATATTGAGTGACTCGAAAGAGGAACTGACCATTGAGGCCATCACACAGGTTACCCATCAGTGTGAGACCTGTGCTGCAATCAAACGAGCCATGAGGGTAAAGCCTTCCTGCGTGGGGTCCGGCCATCACGCTTCCCAGGGCTCCGGTCTTTGGCGACGCATGTGTCAACCGCACCGGGTTCCCGGTACGACCTCGGACGGCTCTGGAGCTGTCTGTCCCAGCTGACCTGTCTGGAGCTGACCTGTGCTCCGGTCTTGGGCGAGGCATGTGCCAGATGCAGCGAGGTCCAGAGCCGACTTCGGGCGCTTTGAGGACGGTGATCCCCCCGGGGCACGGGATTCTGTCCTCTGGTAGCGCGGGTGCCAGTTGTCCCGTGTTCCATGGGTCCGAACTCGGGCTGCGTGACGAATGGCCATCCCGCGGCCCTGGGCGCCGTTCTTGGGCGACGCATGTGCCAAGCGCACCGGGTTCCCGGTCCGACCTCGGGCGGCGCGGGGCTGGCTGATCCTATAATCTGGGCTCCGGTCTTTGCGATGCGTGTGCTGGACGCACCGGAGACCGTGTGTGACTTCGGGCGGTTCGGGGACGGCGATCCCGAGGCCCGTGTGTCCGGCCTCCGGCGGCGCGGGTGCCGAGCCATGAAGCGGGAGGCTGCTGCCCACCGGCTCGGGCTCTGGCCGTCCCGGAATCCAGCAGGTTCGGTCTCTTGCGGAGCTGCGGCAGGCCGTCCTGCCCTCCCGAGTAGCTCCTGCCGGAGGCGCGGGATGCGACCGTCCCGAGGTCCTAGGCTGCGGTCCTGGGCGACGCGTGTGCTAGCCGCAGCGGGGTCCGGGTCCAACTTTGGCTTTGTCAGGGACGGCTGTCCCGGGCTCCAGGTGTCCGGCCTCGGGCGGCGCGGCTGGCTGTCCCGTGTCCCGGCGATCAGAACTCGGGCGGGTTGGGGGCCGACTGTGCCGTGAAGCGGGAGGCTGCTGTCTGCCGGCTCGGGGTCTGGCCGTCCCGGAATCCAGCAGGTTCGGTCCCGTGCGAAGCTGCGGCCGGCCGACCCGCGCTCCCCGTTTCTCTATCCCGGGGCGCGGGATCTGACCCTCGCAAGCCCCTGGGCTCCGTTGTCGGGAGACGCTTGTGCTAGTCGCAGCGGTGTGGCCGGCCGTCCCGATTCTCCGGGATCCGGTCTTGGGCGACGCTTGGGAGCCCAGAAGCTCTTGGGAGCCCAGCTGCTAGGGACAGCCGGCCCCGCGCCGCCCGAGGCGGGACACCTGGACACCGGGACCGCCGGCCCCGAGAAGCCGAGTTCGGCCCCGGACCCCGCTGAGTCTAGCACAAGCCCAGGGTTTCGGGATGGCCGGCCACCGAACCGCACGGCACCGAAAGCCCGCTCTCTGGGAAGCCGGCGGACGCCAGCCCCCCGCTTCACTGCATGGCCGGCCCCCACGCCCCCTGAATTCGGATCCCCGGGACACGACATAGCCGGCCCCCGCTAGCCGACGGCCCCGGAATCGCCGTCCCCGAACCGTCCGATGTCAGACCCGGCACCCGGTGCTGCTTGCTAACGCGTCGCACAAGACCGGAGCACAGGGGCTCGGAAGAGCCAGCTCCCGCCCTGCCGGAGGCCGGACTCCCGGGCTATGTCCACATGTCTCTTCAATACTTTTAAGGATCGGGTCTCTTACCACTTTCCCGGGCAGCCTGTTCTAATAGCAAAGCACCCCTTCCATGAAGAAATGCTTATTCAGTATCGAGCTAGCCAGTGCTGGTAAACAGAGGTGTTTCTCTCTAGGGGTAGGGCTTGGCATTTCCCTCTCCTGAACTTCAAAAGGTTCCTGCCTGCCCCTGTCTGCAGCCTGTCAAGGTTCCTCTGAATGCGCAGCCCCCCCATACAAGCGCCTTTTCCACAGAAGCCACCGACCACCCGCCGCCTCGCCCCCTCCCAATTCGGCCTGCCCCAGGGCGCCACCGACCACCAACCTCCTTGCAGCACCACGCCTCAGCATCCCGAGCTATCCCGACAGCTTCCACCCATCGGGAGGTCCCACTTGTAATAAATGACCGAGTCCCAAATAGGCTTACAATTAATGTTTATGATTTATTAAAGGAATAGAGGTAAGCAAGCAGCGCTGGGTGCGCCAGGAGTTTCTGCTCCACCAAGACGCACACAAGTTACATCAGGCGGCTGGTTTTTATGCTGCTAGGCTAATACATATTCATTACTACTTCTACAAAAGGCAGGGTTATTCTAATTAGTTCCCAGAATCCAAACCCTCCCACTGGTGCAGGCGTTATCAGTCTCCGGTGGTCCCGCTGGGGGCCGCTCGTACTGAAGGCTCGTAGTCTTCCTCCCAGGCTTTGTCCTTTGGTCGTTCTTCAGCTTCTTCCCTCCCCTTATTTAGTAGTTGCTGGGCCAGATGTCAGAAAGCTGTGTCTCGTGCAATAGTCCGCCCAGGCACTGCATAGCAAACACACCAAGTAACATTGACTTCAGTTACTCGCAACAGTTACTCACCTGATAAAGAACTGCATGCAATAAAGGCACCAAGTACTACATTAGTTTATTCTAACAGATCCTACTAGCTGTTACCTCAAAAAGATGTGCGTACCCCTCGCTACTTGGAAACGCATCAGTCCATAAACTCTCATCCACCTGAAGAAGCCTGCAACTGACCGAAGGAAAAACAAACACCCCAAAGAACAGCCCAAGCAGAATGAGCTCTCTGAGGGGATGCCTGGGATTCATATACCATTTGGCCCGTCTAGCACCCAAACCCAATCACCTGGGAAAGGGTAGGGGCAAAGCAGAAGGAAGTAGGAAGAGAGCAGCAGCAGCTGTGGTGTGGTTTTTTTTTTTTGTTTTTTTTTTGTGTGTGTGTGTGTGATTTTTCTTTTCATTTTTTAATCAGTTTTAGCTCAAAAGCACGCATAATGCAGACAAGAGAACTAGGGTGTTTCTAGAAGCAAAAATCCCCATGCTTTTGCTGCAGCTTTCAATATTAAAAGACATTATGACCAAACAAGTAATTGGAACTCTTCCAACTGGAATTAGCTCAAACTTTTATTTACGTATAAAGAAAAAACTAGGAGTAGAACATCTGCTCCATCTTTTCCTCTCTCACCTTGCCATAGGCAGCTCTGGCTGTAACGTCCAGGATTGCATACTGCGTTTCAGCTTTAACAAATGAAAATCGTTACCCTAACCTTTCTAGTTGGTTATCATGGTGGAAAAGTGTAAATTGTGGGTTTTGGAGAACATCAGGTAGGTTTATGAGGACTTTTGGGGCAGATTCATGGTTTTTAGGGTTTTCTTCTGTTTTTTCTAGTGATCCAGTTGTTTTTCGGCATGTTTTTGACGTGTTTTGGGGTCTCCGTTGGGTTTTAGTTGGATTCTCGTTGGTCCTTAAGGTAAATGGGAATGGATTGTGGGTTTTGAAGAAGATCAGGTGAGTTTAGGGTGGTTTTGCGGGGAAATTCATAGTTTTTGGTGTCTTTTCTTCTGATCCAGTTCTTTTCTGGGGTGTTTTTGACGTGTTTTGGGGTTTCCGTTGGGTTTCGTTGAGTTCCTAATGGGTTTTATGGTGGTTGGGAGTGGACATTTGGATTTGGAGAACATCAGGTACATTTAGAGTGGTTTTGGGATTGGATCCGTGCTTTTTGGGGTTTTCTTTCGTTTTTGGGGGTGATCCTGTTCTTGTTTGGGGTGTTTTTGACGTGTTTTGTGGTCTCTGTTTTATTTCGTTGTGTTTTCCTTGTTCATTTTGGTGGAAAAGTCTGAATAGTGGGTTTTGGAGAACATCAGGTAGGTTTATGAGGACTTTTGGGGCAGATTCAAGGTTTTTAGGGTTTTCTTCTTTTTTTTTTTTTTTTTCTAGTGATCCAGTTGTTTTTTGGCGTGTTTTTGACGTGTTTTGGGTTCTCGGTTGGGTTTCGTTGGGTTTTCCGTGGTCATCATGGTGGAAAAGTGTAAATTGTGGGTTTTGGAGAACATCAGGTAGGTTTAGGGGGACTTTTGGGGTGGATTCATGGTATTTGTTTTTTTTTTTTCTGTTTTTTTTTTTTTTTTTTTTTTTTGAGGTGATCCCATTCTTTTTTGGGGTGTTTTTGATGTGTTTTGGCGTCTCCGTTGGGTTTTGTTGGGTTCTTGTTGGTCATCATGTTGGAAAAGTGTAAATTGTGGATTTTGGAGAATATCAGGTGAGTTTAAGTTTTTCTGGGTGGTGAATCTATGGTTTTGGGGGAATTCTTCTGTTTTTTTAGCGTTTTCTTCTGTTTTTTAGGGTGGTCCCATTCTTTTTTGGGGTGTTTTTGACATATTTTGGGGTCTCCGTTGGTTTTTGTTTGGTTCTTGTTGTTCATCATGGTGAAAACAGGTAAATTGTGGGTAATGGAGAACATCAGGTAGGTTTAGGGGGACTTTTGGGGTGGATCAATGGCTTTTAGGGTTTTCTTCCGGTTTTGGGGGTGATCCTGCTTTTTTTTTTGTGGTGTTTTTGACGTGTTTTGGGGTTTCCGTTGGGTTTCGTTGATTTCCTAATGTGTTTTAAGTTTGTTGGGAGTGGACTTTGGGATTTGGAGAACATCAGGTAGGTTTAGTGTGTTTTTGGGTGGATCTATGGTATTTGGGTTTTTCTTCTGTTTTTTTGGGGGGAGTGATCCAATTCATTTTTGGGGTGTTTTTGACTTGTTTTGTGTTCTCCGTTGGGTTTTGTTGGGTTCTTGTTGGTCATCATGTTGGAAAAGTGTAAATTGCGTGTTTTGGAGAACATCAGGTAGGTTTAGTGTGGTTTTGGGGTGGATCTATGTTTTTTGGGGATTTTCTTCCAGTTTTGGGGGTGATTCCGTTCTTGTTTGGGGTGTTTTTGACTTGTTTTGGGGTCTCCGTTGGGTTTTAGTTGGATTCTCGTTGGTCCTTAAGGTAAATGGGAGTGGATTGTGGGTTTTGAAGAAGATCAGGTGAGTTTAGGGTGGTTTTGTGGGGAAATTCATAGTTTTTGGTGTCTTTTCTTCTGATCCAGTTCTTTTCTGGGGTGTTTTTGACGTGTTTTGGGGTTTCCGTTGGGTTTCGTTGAGTTCCTAATGGGTTTTATGGTGGTTGGGAGTGGACATTTGGATTTGGAGAAGATCAGGTACGTTTAGAGTGGTTTTGGGATTGGATCCGTGCTTTTTGGGGTTTTCTTTCGTTTTTGGGGGTGATCCTGTTCTTGTTTGGGGTGTTTTTGACGTGTTTTGGGTTCTCCGTTGGGTTTCGTTGGGTTTTCCGTGGTCATCATGGTGGAAAAGTGTAAATTGTGGGTTTTGGAGAACATCAGGTAGGTTTAGGGGGACTTTTGGGGTGGATTCATGGTATTTGTTTTGTTTTTGTTTTGTTTTGTTTTTTTTTTGAAGTGATCCCGTTCGTTTTGGGGGTGTTTTTGATGTGTTTTGGGGTCTCCGTTGGGTTTTGTTGGGTTCTTGTTTGTCATCATGTTGGAAAAGTGTAAATTGTGGATTTTGGAGAATATCAGGTGAGTTTAAGTTTTTCTGGGTGGTGAATCTATGGTTTTGGGGGAATTCTTCTGTTTTTTTTTAGCGTTTTCTTCTGTTTTTTAGGGTGGTCCCATTCATTTTTGGGGTGTTTTTGACATATTTTGGGGTCTCCGTTGGTTTTTATTTGGTTCTTGTTGTTCATCATGGTGAAAACGGGTAAATTATGGGTAATGGAGAACATCAGGTAGGTTTAGGGGGACGTTTGGGGTGGATCAATGGCTTTTAGGCTTTTCTTCCGGTTTTGGGGGTGATCCCGCTTTTTTTTTTGTTGTGTTTTTGACGTGTTTTGGGGTTTCCGTTGCGTTTCGTTGATTTCCTAATGTGTTTTAAGTTTGTTGGGAGTGGACTTTGGGATTTGGAGAACATCAGGTAGGTTTAGTGTGTTTTTGGGTGGATCTATGGTATTTGGGTTTTTCTTCTGTTTTTTTGGGGGGAGTGATCCAATTCATTTTTGGGGTGTTTTTGACTTGTTTTGTGTTCTCCGTTGGGTTTTGTTGGGTTCTTGTTGGTCATCACGTTGGAAAAGTGTAAATTGCGTGTTTTGGAGTACATCAGGTAGGTTTAGTGTGTTTTTGGGGTGGATCTATGGTATTTGGGTTTTTCTTCTGTTTTTTTTGGGGGGAGTGATCCAATTCATTTTTGGGGTGTTTTTGACTTGTTTTGGGGTCTCCGTGTGGTTTTAGTTGGATTCTCGTTGGTCGTTAAGGTAAATGGGAGTGGATTGTGGGTTTTGAAGAAGATCAGGTGAGTTTAGGGTGGTTTTGCGGGGAAATTCATAGTTTTTGGTGTCTTTTCTTCTGATCCAGTTCTTTTCTGGGGTGTTTTTGACGTGTTTTGGGGTTTCCGTTGGGTTTCGTTGAGTTCCTAATGGGTTTTATGGTGGTTGGGAGTGGACATTTGGATTTGGAGAAGATCAGGTACGTTTAGAGTGGTTTTGGGATTGGATCCGTGCTTTTTGGGGTTTTCTTTCGTTTTGGGGGGTGATCCTGTTCTTGTTTGGGGTGTTTTTGACGTGTTTTGTGGTCTCTGTTTTGTTTCGTTGTGTTTTCCTTGTTCATTTTGGTGGAAAAGTCTGAATAGTGGGTTTTGGAGAACATCAGGTATGTTTAGGGCGTTTTTGGGATTTGATCCGTGCTTTTTGGGGATTTTGTTCCAGTTTTGGGGGTGATTCCGTTCTTGTTTGTGGTGTTTTTGACGTGTTTTGGGTTCTCCGTTGGGTTTCGTTGGGTTTTCCGTGGTCATCATGGTGGAAAAGTGTAAATTGTGGGTTTTGGAGAACATCAGGTAGGTTTATGAGGACTTTTGGGGCAGATTCAAGGTTTTTAGGGTTTTCTTCTGTTTTTTTTTTTTTTTTTTCTAGTGATCCAGTTGTTTTTCGGCGTGTTTTTGACGTGTTTTGGGTTCTCGGTTGGGTTTCATTGGGTTTTCCGTGGTCATCATGGTGGAAAAGTGTAAATTGTGGGTTTTGGAGAACATCAGGTAGGTTTATGAGGACTTTTGGGACAGATTCAAGGTTTTTAGGGTTTTCTTCTGTTTTTTTTTCTAGTGATCCAGTTGTTTTTTGGCATGTTTTTGACGTGTTTTGAGTTGTCCGTTGGGTTTCATTGGGTTTTTCGTGGTCATCATGTTGGAAAAGTGTAAATTGTGGGTTTTGGAGAACATCAGGTAGGTTTAGGGGGACTTTTGGGGTGGATTCATGGTATTTGTTTTTTTTTTTTCTGTTTTTTTTTTTTTTTTTTTTTTGAGGTGATCCCGTTCTTTTTTGGGGTGTTTTTGATGTGTTTTGGGGTCTCCGTTGGGTTTTGTTGGGTTCTTGTTGGTCATCATGTTGGAAAAGTGTAAATTGTGGATTTTGGAGAATATCAGGTGAGTTTAAGTTTTTCTGGGTGGTGAATCTATGGTTTTGGGGGAATTCTTCTGTTTTTTTTAGCGTTTTCTTCTGTTTTTTAGGGTGGTCCCATTCTTTTTTGGGGTGTTTTTGACGTATTTTGGGGTCTCCGTTGGTTTTTGTTTGGTTCTTGTTGTTCATCATGGTGAAAACGGGTAAATTGTGGGTATTGGAGAACATCAGGTAGGCTTAGGGGGACTTTTGGGGTGGATCAATGGCTTTTAGGCTTTTCTTTCGGTTTTGGGGTTGATCCCGCTTCTTTTTTGTGGTGTTTTTGACGTGTTGTGGGGTTTCCGTTGGGTTTCGTTGATTTCCTAATGTGTTTTAAGTTTGTTGGGAGTGGACTTTGGGATTTGGAGAACATCAGGTAGGTTTAGTGTGTTTTTGGGGTGGATCTATGGTATTTGGGTTTTTCTTCTGTTTTTTTGGGGGGAGTGATCCAATTCATTTTTGGGGTGTTTTTGACTTGTTTTGTGTTCTCCGTTGGGTTTTGTTGGGTTCTTGTTGGTCATCATGTTGGAAAAGTGTAAATTGCGTGTTTTGGAGAACATCAGGTAGGTTTAGTGTGGTTTTGGGGTGGATCTATGTTTTTTGGGGATTTTCTTCCAGTTTTGGGGGTGATTCTGTTCTTGTTTTGGGGTGTTTTTGACTTGTTTTGGGGTCTCCGTTGGGTTTTAGTTGGATTCTCGTTGGTCCTTAAGGTAAATGGGAGTGGATTGTGGGTTTTGAAGAAGATCAGGTGAGTTTAGGGTGGTTTTGCGGGGAAATTCATAGTTTTTGGTGTCTTTTCTTCTGATCCAGTTCTTTTCTGGGGTGTTTTTGACGTGTTTTGGGGTTTCCGTTGGGTTTCGTTGAGTTCCTAATGGGTTTTATGGTGGTTGGGAGTGGACATTTGGATTTGGAGAAGATCAGGTACGTTTAGAGTGGTTTTGGGATTGGATCCGTGCTTTTTGGGGTTTTCTTTCGTTTTTGGGGGTGATCCTGTTCTTGTTTGGGGTGTTTTTGACGTGTTTTGTGGTCTCTGTATTGTTTCGTTGTGTTTTCCTTGTTCATTTTGGTGGAAAAGTCTGAATAGTGGGTTTTGGAGAACATCAGGTATGTTTAGGGCATTTTAGGTCATCCTGTTGGAAAAGTGTAAATTGCGTGTTTTGGAGAACATCAGGTAGGTTTAGTGTGGTTTTGGGGTGGATCTATGTTTTTTGGGGATTTTCTTCCAGTTTTGGGGGTGATTCCGTTCTTGTTTGGGG
The DNA here is from genome assembly GCF_964211825.1 of Aythya ferina. Classification (NCBI taxonomy): domain Eukaryota; kingdom Metazoa; phylum Chordata; class Aves; order Anseriformes; family Anatidae; genus Aythya; species Aythya ferina. The sequence goes on from NW_028181363.1 coordinate 97,451, forward strand.
TGTTTTTGACGTGTTTTGGGTTCTCCGTTGGGTTTCGTTGGGTTTTCCGTGGTCATCATGGTGGAAAAGTGTAAATTGTGGGTTTTGGAGAACATCAGGTAGGTTTAGGGGGACTTTTGGGGTGGATTCATGGTATTTGTTTTTTTTTCTGTTTTTTTTTTTTTTTTTTTTTTTTTTTTTTTTTTTGAGGTGATCCCGTTCTTTTTTGGGGTGTTTTTGATGTGTTTTGGGGTCTCCGTTGGGTTTTGTTGGGTTCTTGTTGGTCATCATGTTGGAAAAGTGTAAATTGTGGATTTTGGAGAATATCAGGTGAGTTTAAGTTTTTCTGGGTGGTGAATCTATGGTTTTGGGGGAATTCTTCTGTTTTTTTTAGCGTTTTCTTCTGTTTTTTAGGGTGGTCCCATTCTTTTTTGGGGTGTTTTTGACATATTTTGGGGTCTCCGTTGGTTTTTGTTTGGTTCTTGTTGTTCATCATGGTGAAAACGGGTAAATTGTGGGTAATGGAGAACATCAGGTAGGTTTAGGGGGACTTTTGGGGTGGATCAATGGCTTTTAGGCTTTTCTTTCGGTTTTGGGGGTGATCCCGCTTTTTTTTTTTTGTGGTGTTTTTGATGTGTTTTGGGGTTTCCGTTGGGTTTCGTTGATTTCCTAATGTGTTTTAAGTTTGTTGGGAGTGGACTTTGGGATTTGGAGAACATAAGGTAGGTTTAGTGTGTTTTTGGGTGGATCTATGGTATTTGGGTTTTTCTTCTGTTTTTTTTGGGTGGAGTGATCCAATTCATTTTTGGGGTGTTTTTGACTTGTTTTGTGTTCTCCGTTGGGTTTTGTTGGGTTCTTGTTGGTCATCACGTTGGAAAAGTGTAAATTGCGTGTTTTGGAGAACATCAGGTAGGTTTAGTGTGTTTTTGGGGTGGATCTATGGTATTTGGGTTTTTCTTCTGTTTTTTTGGGGGGAGTGATCCAATTCATTTTTGGGGTGTTTTTGACTTGTTTTGGGGTCTCCGTTGGGTTTTAGTTGGATTCTCGTTGGTCCTTAAGGTAAATGGGAGTGGATTGTGGGTTTTGAAGAAGATCAGGTGAGTTTAGGGTGGTTTTGTGGGGAAATTCATAGTTTTTGGTGTCTTTTCTTCTGATCCAGTTCTTTTCTGGGGTGTTTTTGACGTGTTTTGGGGTTTCCGTTGGGTTTCGTTGAGTTCCTAATGGGTTTTATGGTGGTTGGGAGTGGACATTTGGATTTGGAGAAGATCAGGTACGTTTAGAGTGGTTTTGGGATTGGATCCGTGCTTTTTGGGGTTTTCTTTCGTTTTTGGGGGTGATCCTGTTGTTGTTTGGGGTGTTTTTGACGTGTTTTGTGGTCTCTGTTTTGTTTCGTTGTGTTTTCCTTGTTCATTTTGGTGGAAAAGTCTGAATAGTGGGTTTTGGAGAACATCAGGTATGTTTAGGGCGTTTTTGGGATTTGATCCGTGCTTTTTGGGGATTTTGTTCCAGTTTTGGGGGTGATTCCGTTCTTGTTTGGGGTGTTTTTGACGTGTTTTGGGTTCTCCGTTGGGTTTCGTTGGGTTTTCCGTGGTCATCATGGTGGAAAAGTGTAAATTGTGGGTTTTGGAGAACATCAGGTAGGTTTAGGGGGACTTTTGGGGCAGATTCAAGGTTTTTAGGGTTTTCTTCTGTTTTTTTTTTCTAGTGATCCAGTTGTTTTTCGGCGTGTTTTTGACGTGTTTTGGGGTCTCCATTGGGTTTCGTTGGGTTTTCCGTGGTCATCATGGTGGAAAAGTGTAAATTGTGGGTTTTGGAGAACATCAGGTAGGTTTAGGGGGACTTTTGGGGTGGATCAATGGCTTTTAGGCTTTTCTTTCGGTTTTGGGGGTGATCCCGCTTTTTTTTTTTTGTGGTGTTTTTGACGTGTTTTGGGGTTTCCGTTGGGTTTCGTTGATTTCCTAATGTGTTTTAAGTTTGTTGGGAGTGGACTTTGGGATTTGGAGAACATCAGGTAGGTTTAGTGTGTTTTTGGGTGGATCTATGGTATTTGGGTTTTTCTTCTGTTTTTTTGGGGGGAGTGATCCAATTCATTTTTGGGGTGTTTTTGACTTGTTTTGTGTTCTCCGTTGGGTTTTGTTGGGTTCTTGTTGGTCATCACGTTGGAAAAGTGTAAATTGCATGTTTTGGAGAACATCAGGTAGGTTTAGTGTGGTTTTGGGGTGGATCTATGTTTTTTGGGGATTTTCTTCCAGTTTTGGGGGTGATTCCGTTCTTGTTTGGGGTGTTTTTGACTTGTTTTGGGGTCTCCGTTGGGTTTTAGTTGGATTCTCGTTGGTCCTTAAGGTAAATGGGAATGGATTGTGGGTTTTGAAGAAGATCAGGTGAGTTTAGGGTGGTTTTGTGGGGAAATTCATAGTTTTTGGTGTCTTTTCTTCTGATCCAGTTCTTTTCTGGGGTGTTTTTGACGTGTTTTGGGGTTTCCGTTGGGTTTCGTTGAGTTCCTAATGGGTTTTATGGTGGTTGGGAGTGGACATTTGGATTTGGAGAAGATCAGGTACGTTTAGAGTGGTTTTGGGATTGGATCCGTGCTTTTTGGGGTTTTCTTTCGTTTTTGGGGGTGATCCTGTTGTTGTTTGGGGTGTTTTTGACGTGTTTTGTGGTCTCTGTTTTGTTTCGTTGTGTTTTCCTTGTTCATTTTGGTGGAAAAGTCTGAATAGTGGGTTTTGGAGAACATCAGGTATGTTTAGGGCGTTTTTGGGATTTGATCCGTGCTTTTTGGGGATTTTGTTCCAGTTTTGGGGGTGATTCCGTTCTTGTTTGTGGTGTTTTTGACGTGTTTTGGGTTCTCCGTTGGGTTTCGTTGGGTTTTCCGTGGTCATCATGGTGGAAAAGTGTAAATTGTGGGTTTTGGAGAACATCAGGTAGGTTTATGAGGACTTTTGGGACAGATTCAAGGTTTTTAGGGTTTTCTTCTGTTTTTTTTCTAGTGATCCAGTTGTTTTTTGGCATGTTTTTGACGTGTTTTGGGTTCTCGGTTTGGTTTCATTGGGTTTTTCGTGGTCATCATGTTGGAAAAGTGTAAATTGTGGGTTTTGGAGAACATCAGGTAGGTTTAGGGGGACTTTTGGGGTGGATTCATGGTATTTGTTTTTTTTTCTGTTTTTTTTTTTTTTTTTTTTTTTTGAGGTGATCCCGTTCTTTTTTGGGGTGTTTTTGATGTGTTTTGGGGTCTCCGTTGGGTTTTGTTGGGTTCTTGTTGGTCATCATGTTGGAAAAGTGTAAATTGTGGATTTTGGAGAATATCAGGTTAGTTTAAGTTTTTCTGGGTGGTGAATCTATGGTTTTGGGGGAATTCTTCTGTTTTTTTAGCGTTTTCTTCTGTTTTTTAGGGTGGTCCCATTCTTTTTTGGGGTGTTTTTGACATATTTTGGGGTCTCCGTTGGTTTTTGTTTGGTTCTTGTTGTTCATCATGGTGAAAACGGGTAAATTGTGGGTATTGGAGAACATCAGGTAGGTTTAGGGGGACTTTTGGGGTGGATCAATGGCCTTTAGGCTTTTCTTTCGGTTTTGGGGGTGATCCCGCTTTTTTTGTTGTGGTTTTGACGTGTTTTGGGGTTTCCGTTGGGTTTCGTTGATTTCCTAATGTGTTTTAAGTTTGTTGGGAGTGGACTTTGGGATTTGGAGAACATCAGGTAGGTTTAGTGTGTTTTTGGGTGGATCTATGGTATTTGGGTTTTTCTTCTGTTTTTTTGGGGGGAGTGATCCAATTCATTTTTGGGGTGTTTTTGACTTGTTTTGTGTTCTCCGTTGGGTTTTGTTGGGTTCTTGTTGGTCATCATGTTGGAAAAGTGTAAATTGCGTGTTTTGGAGAACATCAGGTAGGTTTAGTGTGTTTTTGGGGTGGATCTATGGTATTTGGGTTTTTCTTCTGTTTTTTTGGGGGGAGTGATCCAATTCATTTTTGGGGTGTTTTTGACTTGTTTTGGGGTCTCCGTTGGGTTTTAGTTGGATTCTCGTTGGTCCTTAAGGTAAATGGGAGTGGATTGTGGGTTTTGAAGAAGATCAGGTGAGTTTAGGGTGGTTTTGCGGGGAAATTCATAGTTTTTGGTGTCTTTTCTTCTGATCCAGTTCTTTTCTGGGGTGTTTTTGACGTGTTTTGGGGTTTCCGTTGGGTTTCGTTGAGTTCCTAATGGGTTTTATGGTGGTTGGGAGTGGACATTTGGATTTGGAGAAGATCAGGTACGTTTAGAGTGGTTTTGGGATTGGATCCGTGCTTTTTGGGGTTTTCTTTCGTTTTTGGGGGTGATCCTGTTGTTGTTTGGGGTGTTTTTGACGTGTTTTGTGGTCTCTGTTTTGTTTCGTTGTGTTTTCCTTGTTCATTTTGGTGGAAAAGTCTGAATAGTGGGTTTTGGAGAACATCAGGTATGTTTAGGGCGTTTTTGGGATTTGATCCGTGCTTTTTGGGGATTTTGTTCCAGTTTTGGGGGTGATTCCGTTCTTGTTTGGGGTGTTTTTGACGTGTTTTGGGTTCTCCGTTGGGTTTCGTTGGGTTTTCCGTGGTCATCATGGTGGAAAAGTGTAAATTGTGGGTTTTGGAGAACATCAGGTAGGTTTAGGGGGACTTTTGGGGCAGATTCAAGGTTTTTAGGGTTTTCTTCTGTTTTTTCTAGTGATCCAGTTGTTTTTCGGCGTGTTTTTGACGTGTTTTGGGTTCTCCGTTGGGTTTCGTTGGGTTTTCCGTGGTCATCATGGTGGAAAAGTGTAAATTGTGGGTTTTGGAGAACATCAGGTAGGTTTAGGGGGACTTTTGGGGTGGATTCATGGTATTTGTTTTTTTTTTTCTGTTTTTTTTTTTTTTTTTTTTTTTTTGAGGTGATCCCGTTCTTTTTTGGGGTGTTTTTGATGTGTTTTGGGGTCTCCGTTGGGTTTTGTTGGGTTCTTGTTGGTCATCATGTTGGAAAAGTGTAAATTGTGGATTTTGGAGAATATCAGGTGAGTTTAAGTTTTTCTGGGTGGTGAATCTATGGTTTTGGGGGAATTCTTCTGTTTTTTTAGCGTTTTCTTCTGTTTTTTAGGGTGGTCCCATTCTTTTTTGGGGTGTTTTTGACGTATTTTGGGGTCTCCGTTGGTTTTTGTTTGGTTCTTGTTGTTCATCATGGTGAAAACGGGTAAATTGTGGGTATTGGAGAACATCAGGTAGGCTTAGGGGGACTTTTGGGGTGGATCAATGGCTTTTAGGCTTTTCTTTCAGTTTTGGGGGTGATCCCGCTTTTTTTTTGTGGTGTTTTTGACGTGTTTTGGGGTTTCCGTTGGGTTTCGTTGATTTCCTAATGTGTTTTAAGTTTGTTGGGAGTGGACTTTGGGATTTGGAGAACATCAGGTAGGTTTAGTGTGTTTTTGGGGTGGATCTATGGTATTTGGGTTTTTCTTCTGTTTTTTTGGGGGGAGTGATCCAATTCATTTTTGGGGTGTTTTTGACTTGTTTTGTGTTCTCCGTTGGGTTTTGTTGGGTTCTTGTTGGTCATCATGTTGGAAAAGTGTAAATTGCGTGTTTTGGAGAACATCAGGTAGGTTTAGTGTGGTTTTGGGGTGGATCTATGTTTTTTGGGGATTTTCTTCCAGTTTTGGGGGTGATTCTGTTCTTGTTTTGGGGTGTTTTTGACTTGTTTTGGGGTCTCCGTTGGGTTTTAGTTGGATTCTCGTTGGTCCTTAAGGTAAATGGGAGTGGATTGTGGGTTTTGAAGAAGATCAGGTGAGTTTAGGGTGGTTTTGCGGGGAAATTCATAGTTTTTGGTGTCTTTTCTTCTGATCCAGTTCTTTTCTGGGGTGTTTTTGACGTGTTTTGGGGTTTCCGTTGGGTTTCGTTGAGTTCCTAATGGGTTTTATGGTGGTTGGGAGTGGACATTTGGATTTGGAGAAGATCAGGTACGTTTAGAGTGGTTTTGGGATTGGATCCGTGCTTTTTGGGGTTTTCTTTCGTTTTTGGGGGTGATTCCGTTCTTGTTTGGGGTGTTTTTGACGTGTTTTGGGTTCTCCGTTGGGTTTCGTTGGGTTTTCCGTGGTCATCATGGTGGAAAAGTGTAAATTGTGGGTTTTGGAGAACATCAGGTAGGTTTAGGGGGACTTTTGGGGCAGATTCAAGGTTTTTAGGGTTTTCTTCTGTTTTTTTTTTCTAGTGATCCAGTTGTTTTTCGGCGTGTTTTTGACGTGTTTTGGGTTCTCCGTTGGGTTTCGTTGGGTTTTCCGTGGTCATCATGGTGGAAAAGTGTAAATTGTGGGTTTTGGAGAACATCAGGTAGGTTTAGGGGGACTTTTGGGGTGGATCAATGGCTTTTAGGCTTTTCTTTCGGTTTTGGGGGTGATCCCGCTTTTTTTTGTGGTGTTTTTGACGTGTTTTGGGGTTTCCGTTGGGTTTCGTTGATTTCCTAATGTGTTTTAAGTTTGTTGGGAGTGGACTTTGGGATTTGGAGAACATCAGGTAGGTTTAGTGTGTTTTTGGGGTGTATCTATGGTATTTGGGTTTTTCTTCTGTTTTTTTGGGGGGAGTGATCCAATTCATTTTTGGGGTGTTTTTGACTTGTTTTGTGTTCTCCGTTGGGTTTTGTTGGGTTCTTGTTGGTCATCATGTTGGAAAAGTGTAAATTGCGTGTTTTGGAGAACATCAGGTAGGTTTAGTGTGGTTTTGGGGTGGATCTATGGTATTTGGGTTTTTCTTCTGTTTTTTTGGGGGGAGTGATCCAATTCATTTTTGGGGTGTTTTTGACTTGTTTTGGGGTCTCCGTTGGGTTTTAGTTGGATTCTCGTTGGTCCTTAAGGTAAATGGGAGTGGATTGTGGGTTTTGAAGAAGATCAGGTGAGTTTAGGGTGGTTTTGCGGGGAAATTCATAGTTTTTGGTGTCTTTTCTTCTGATCCAGTTCTTTTCTGGGGTGTTTTTGACGTGTTTTGGGGTTTCCGTTGGGTTTCGTTGAGTTCCTAATGGGTTTTATGGTGGTTGGGAGTGGACATTTGGATTTGGAGAAGATCAGGTACGTTTAGAGTGGTTTTGGGATTGGATCCGTGCTTTTGGGGGTTTTCTTTCGTTTTTGGGGGTGATTCTGTTCTTGTTTGGGGTGTTTTTGACGTGTTTTGGGTTCTCCGTTGGGTTTCGTTGGGTTTTCCGTGGTCATCATGGTGGAAAAGTGTAAATTGTGGGTTTTGGAGAACATCAGGTAGGTTTATGAGGACTTTTGGGGCAGATTCAAGGTTTTTAGGGTTTTCTTCTGTTTTTTTTTCTAGTGATCCAGTTGTTTTTCGGCGTGTTTTTGACGTGTTTTGGGTTCTCGGTTGGGTTTCGTTGGGTTTTCCGTGGTCATCATGGTGGAAAAGTGTAAATTGTGGGTTTTGGAGAACATCAGGTAGGTTTAGGGGGACTTTTGGGGTGGATCAATGGCTTTTAGGCTTTTCTTTCGGTTTTGGGGGTGATCCCGCTTTTTTTTGTGGTGTTTTTGACGTGTTTTGGGGTTTCCGTTGGGTTTTGTTGATTTCCTAATGTGTTTTAAGTTTGTTGGGAGTGGACTTTGGGATTTGGAGAACATCAGGTAGGTTTAGTGTGTTTTTGGGTGGATCTATGGTATTTGGGTTTTTCTTCTGTTTTTTTTGGGGGGAGTGATCCAATTCATTTTTGGGGTGTTTTTGACTTGTTTTGTGTTCTCCGTTGGGTTTTGTTGGGTTCTTGTTGGTCATCACGTTGGAAAAGTGTAAATTGCGTGTTTTGGAGAACATCAGGTAGGTTTAGTGTGGTTTTGGGGTGGATCTATGTTTTTTGGGGATTTTCTTCCAGTTTTGGGGGTGATTCCGTTCTTGTTTGGGGTGTTTTTGACTTGTTTTGGGGTCTCCGTTGGGTTTTAGTTGGATTCTCGTTGGTCCTTAAGGTAAATGGGAGTGGATTGTGGGTTTTGAAGAAGATCAGGTGAGTTTAGGGTGGTTTTGCGGGGAAATTCATAGTTTTTGGTGTCTTTTCTTCTGATCCAGTTCTTTTCTGGGGTGTTTTTGACGTGTTTTGGGGTTTCCGTTGGGTTTCGTTGAGTTCCTAATGGGTTTTATGGTGGTTGGGAGTGGACATTTGGATTTGGAGAAGATCAGGTACGTTTAGAGTGGTTTTGGGATTGGATCCGTGCTTTTTGGGGTTTTCTTTCGTTTTTGGGGGTGATCCTGTTGTTGTTTGGGGTGTTTTTGACGTGTTTTGTGGTCTCTGTTTTGTTTCGTTGTGTTTTCCTTGTTCATTTTGGTGGAAAAGTCTGAATAGTGGGTTTTGGAGAACATCAGGTATGTTTAGGGCGTTTTTGGGATTTGATCCGTGCTTTTTGGGGATTTTGTTCCAGTTTTGGGGGTGATTCCGTTCTTGTTTGTGGTGTTTTTGACGTGTTTTGGGTTCTCCGTTGGGTTTCGTTGGGTTTTCCGTGGTCATCATGGTGGAAAAGTGTAAATTGTGGGTTTTGGAGAACATCAGGTAGGTTTAGGGGGACTTTTGGTGCAGATTCAAGGTTTTTAGGGTTTTCTTCTGTTTTTTCTAGTGATCCAGTTGTTTTTCGGCGTGTTTTTGACGTGTTTTGGGTTCTCCGTTGGGTTTCGTTGGGTTTTCCGTGGTCATCATGGTGGAAAAGTGTAAATTGTGGGTTTTGGAGAACATCAGGTAGGTTTATGAGGACTTTTGGGACAGATTCAAGGTTTTTAGGGTTTTCTTCTGTTTTTTCTAGTGATCCAGTTGTTTTTTGGCATGTTTTTGACGTGTTTTGGGTTCTCGGTTGGGTTTCATTGGGTTTTCCGTGGTCATCATGGTGGAAAAGTGTAAATTGTGGGTTTTGGAGAACATCAGGTAGGTTTAGGGGGACTTTTGGGGTGGATTCATGGTATTTGTTTTTTTTTTTCTGTTTTTTTTTTTTTTTTTTTTTTTTTGAGGTGATCCCGTTCTTTTTTGGGGTGTTTTTGATGTGTTTTGGGGTCTCCGTTGGGTTTTGTTGGGTTCTTGTTGGTCATCATGTTGGAAAAGTGTAAATTGTGGATTTTGGAGAATATCAGGTGAGTTTAAGTTTTTCTGGGTGGTGAATCTATGGTTTTGGGGGAATTCTTCTGTTTTTTTTAGCGTTTTCTTCTGTTTTTTAGGGTGGTCCCATTCTTTTTTGGGGTGTTTTTGACGTATTTTGGGGTCTCCGTTGGTTTTTGTTTGGTTCTTGTTGTTCATCATGGTGAAAACGGGTAAATTGTGGGTATTGGAGAACATCAGGTAGGCTTAGGGGGACTTTTGGGGTGGATCAATGGCTTTTAGGCTTTTCTTTCGGTTTTGGGGGTGATCCCGCTTTTTTTGTGTGGTGTTTTTGACGTGTTTTGGGGTTTCCGTTGGGTTTCGTTGATTTCCTAATGTGTTTTAAGTTTGTTGGGAGTGGACTTTGGGATTTGGAGAACATCAGGTAGGTTTAGTGTGTTTTTGGGGTGGATCTATGGTATTTGGGTTTTTCTTCTGTTTTTTTGGGGGGAGTGATCCAATTCATTTTTGGGGTGGTTTTGACTTGTTTTGTGTTCTCCGTTGGGTTTTGTTGGGTTCTTGTTGGTCATCATGTTGGAAAAGTGTAAATTGCGTGTTTTGGAGAACATCAGGTAGGTTTAGTGTGGTTTTGGGGTGGATCTATGTTTTTTGGGGATTTTCTTCCAGTTTTGGGGGTGATTCCGTTCTTGTTTGGGGTGTTTTTGACTTGTTTTGGGGTCTCCGTTGGGTTTTAGTTGGATTCTCGTTGGTCCTTAAGGTAAATGGGAGTGGATTGTGGGTTTTGAAGAAGATCAGGTGAGTTTAGGGTGGTTTTGTGGGGAAATTCATAGTTTTTGGTGTCTTTTCTTCTGATCCAGTTCTTTTCTGGGGTGTTTTTGACGTGTTTTGGGGTTTCCGTTGGGTTTCGTTGAGTTCCTAATGGGTTTTATGGTGGTTGGGAGTGGACATTTGGATTTGGAGAAGATCAGGTACGTTTAGAGTGGTTTTGGGATTGGATCCGTGCTTTTTGGGGTTTTCTTTCGTTTTTGGGGGTGATCCTGTTCTTGTTTGGGGTGTTTTTGACGTGTTTTGGGTTCTCCGTTGGGTTTCGTTGGGTTTTCCGTGGTCATCATGGTGGAAAAGTGTAAATTGTGGGTTTTGGAGAACATCAGGTAGGTTTAGGGGGACTTTTGGGGCAGATTCAAGGTTTTTAGGGTTTTCTTCTGTTTTTTTTTTCTAGTGATCCAGTTGTTTTTCGTCGTGTTTTTGACGTGTTTTGGGTTCTCCATTGGGTTTCGTTGGGTTTTCCGTGGTCATCATGGTGGAAAAGTGTAAATTGTGGGTTTTGGAGAACATCAGGTAGGTTTAGGGGGACTTTTGGGGTGGATCAATGGCTTTTAGGCTTTTCTTTCGGTTTTGGGGGTGATCCCGCTTTTTTTTTTTTGTGGTGTTTTTGATGTGTTTTGGGGTTTCCGTTGGGTTTCGTTGATTTCCTAATGCGTTTTAAGTTTGTTGGGAGTGGACTTTGGGATTTGGAGAACATCAGGTAGGTTTAGTGTGTTTTTGGGTGGATCTATGGTATTTGGGTTTTTCTTCTGTTTTTTTGGGGGGAGTGATCCAATTCATTTTTGGGGTGTTTTTGACTTGTTTTGTGTTCTCCGTTGGGTTTTGTTGGGTTCTTGTTGGTCATCACGTTGGAAAAGTGTAAATTGCATGTTTTGGAGAACATCAGGTAGGTTTAGTGTGGTTTTGGGGTGGATCTATGTTTTTTGGGGATTTTCTTCCAGTTTTGGGGGTGATTCCGTTCTTGTTTGGGGTGTTTTTGACGTGTTTTGGGGTTTCCGTTGGGTTTCGTTGAGTTCCTAATGGGTTTTATGGTGGTTGGGAGTGGACATTTGGATTTGGAGAAGATCAGGTACGTTTAGAGTGGTTTTGGGATTGGATCCGTGCTTTTTGGGGTTTTCTTTCGTTTTTGGGGGTGATCCTGTTCTTGTTTGGGGTGTTTTTGACGTGTTTTGTGGTCTCTGTTTTGTTTCGTTGTGTTTTCCTTGTTCATTTTGGTGGAAAAGTCTGAATAGTGGGTTTTGGAGAACATCAGGTATGTTTAGGGCGTTTTTGGGATTTGATCCGTGCTTTTTGGGGATTTTGTTCCAGTTTTGGGGGTGATTCCGTTCTTGTTTGTGGTGTTTTTGACGTGTTTTGGGTTCTCCGTTGGGTTTCGTTGGGTTTTCCGTGGTCATCATGGTGGAAAAGTGTAAATTGTGGGTTTTGGAGAACATCAGGTAGGTTTATGAGGACTTTTGGGACAGATTCATGGTTTTTAGGGTTTTCTTCTGTTTTTTTCTAGTGATCCAGTTGTTTTTTGGCATGTTTTTGACGTGTTTTGGGGTCTCCGTTGGGTTTCATTGGGTTTTTCGTGGTCATCATGGTGGAAAAGTGTAAATTGTGGGTTTTGGAGAACATCAGGTAGGTTTAGGGGGACTTTTGGGGTGGATTCATGGTATTTGTTTTTTTTTCTGTTTTTTTTTTTTTTTTTTTTTTTTTTTTTTTTTTGAGGTGATCCCGTTCTTTTTTGGGGTGTTTTTGATGTGTTTTGAGGTCTCCGTTGGGTTTTGTTGGGTTCTTGTTGGTCATCATGTTGGAAAAGTGTAAATTGTGGATTTTGGAGAATATCAGGTGAGTTTAAGTTTTTCTGGGTGGTGAATCTATGGTTTTGGGGGAATTCTTCTGTTTTTTTAGCGTTTTCTTCTGTTTTTTAGGGTGGTCCCATTCTTTTTTGGGGTGTTTTTGACATATTTTGGGGTCTCCGTTGGTTTTTGTTTGGTTCTTGTTGTTCATCATGGTGAAAACGGGTAAATTGTGGGTATTGGAGAACATCAGGTAGGTTTAGGGGGACTTTTGGGGTGGATCAATGGCTTTTAGGCTTTTCTTTCGGTTTTGGGGGTGATCCCGCTTTTTTTGTTGTGTTTTTGACGTGTTTTGGGGTTTCCGTTGGGTTTCGTTGATTTCCTAATGTGTTTTAAGTTTGTTGGGAGTGGACTTTGGGATTTGGAGAACATCAGGTAGGTTTAGTGTGTTTTTGGGTGGATCTATGGTATTTGGGTTTTTCTTCTGTTTTTTTGGGGGGAGTGATCCAATTCATTTTTGGGGTGTTTTTGACTTGTTTTGTGTTCTCCGTTGGGTTTTGTTGGGTTCTTGTTGGTCATCATGTTGGAAAAGTGTAAATTGCGTGTTTTGGAGAACATCAGGTAGGTTTAGTGTGTTTTTGGGGTGGATCTATGGTATTTGGGTTTTTCTTCTGTTTTTTTGGGGGGAGTGATCCAATTCATTTTTGGGGTGTTTTTGACTTGTTTTGGGGTCTCCGTTGGGTTTTAGTTGGATTCTCGTTGGTCCTTAAGGTAAATGGGAGTGGATTGTGGGTTTTGAAGAAGATCAGGTGAGTTTAGGCTGGTTTTGCGGGGAAATTCATAGTTTTTGGTGTCTTTTCTTCTGATCCAGTTCTTTTCTGGGGTGTTTTTGACGTGTTTTGGGGTTTCCGTTGGGTTTCGTTGAGTTCCTAATGGGTTTTATGGTGGTTGGGAGTGGACATTTGGATTTGGAGAAGATCAGGTACGTTTAGAGTGGTTTTGGGATTGGATCCGTGCTTTTTGGGGTTTTCTTTCGTTTTTGGGGGTGATTCTGTTCTTGTTTGGGGTGTTTTTGACGTGTTTTGGGTTCTCCGTTGGGTTTCGTTGGGTTTTCCGTGGTCATCATGGTGGAAAAGTGTAAATTGTGGGTTTTGGAGAACATCAGGTAGGTTTAGGGGGACTTTTGGGGTGGATCAATGGCTTTTAGGCTTTTCTTTCGGTTTTGGGGGTGATCCCGCTTTTTTTTGTGGTGTTTTTGACGTGTTTTGGGGTTTCCGTTGGGTTTCGTTGATTTCCTAATGTGTTTTAAGTTTGTTGGGAGTGGACTTTGGGATTTGGAGAACATCAGGTAGGTTTAGTGTGTTTTTGGGGTGTATCTATGGTATTTGGGTTTTTCTTCTGTTTTTTTGGGGGGAGTGATCCAATTCATTTTTGGGGTGTTTTTGACTTGTTTTGTGTTCTCCGTTGGGTTTTGTTGGGTTCTTGTTGGTCATCATGTTGGAAAAGTGTAAATTGCGTGTTTTGGAGAACATCAGGTAGGTTTAGTGTGTTTTTGGGGTGGATCTATGGTATTTGGGTTTTTCTTCTGTTTTTTTGGGGGGAGTGATCCAATTCATTTTTGGGGTGTTTTTGACTTGTTTTGGGGTCTCCGTTGGGTTTTAGTTGGATTCTCGTTGGTCCTTAAGGTAAATGGGAGTGGATTGTGGGTTTTGAAGAAGATCAGGTGAGTTTAGGGTGGTTTTGCGGGGAAATTCATAGTTTTTGGTGTCTTTTCTTCTGATCCAGTTCTTTTCTGGGGTGTTTTTGACGTGTTTTGGGGTTTCCGTTGGGTTTCGTTTAGTTCCTAATGGGTTTTATGGTGGTTGGGAGTGGACATTTGGATTTGGAGAAGATCAGGTACGTTTAGAGTGGTTTTGGGATTGGATCCGTGCTTTTTGGGGTTTTCTTTCGTTTTTGGGGGTGATTCTGTTCTTGTTTGGGGTGTTTTTGATGTGTTTTGGGTTCTCCGTTGGGTTTCGTTGGGTTTTCCGTGGTCATCATGGTGGAAAAGTGTAAATTGTGGGTTTTGGAGAACATCAGGTAGGTTTATGAGGACTTTTGGGGCAGATTCAAGGTTTTTAGGGTTTTCTTCTGTTTTTTTTTCTAGTGATCCAGTTGTTTTTCGGCGTGTTTTTGACGTGTTTTGGGTTCTCGGTTGGGTTTCGTTGGGTTTTCCGTGGTCATCATGGTGGAAAAGTGTAAATTGTGGGTTTTGGAGAACATCAGGTAGGTTTAGGGGGACTTTTGGGGTGGATCAATGGCTTTTAGGCTTTTCTTTCGGTTTTGGGGGTGATCCCGCTTTTTTTTGTGGTGTTTTTGACGTGTTTTGGGGTTTCCGTTGGGTTTTGTTGATTTCCTAATGTGTTTTAAGTTTGTTGGGAGTGGACTTTGGGATTTGGAGAACATCAGGTAGGTTTAGTGTGTTTTTGGGTGGATCTATGGTATTTGGGTTTTTCTTCTGTTTTTTTTGGGGGGAGTGATCCAATTCATTTTTGGGGTGTTTTTGACTTGTTTTGTGTTCTCCGTTGGGTTTTGTTGGGTTCTTGTTGGTCATCACGTTGGAAAAGTGTAAATTGCGTGTTTTGGAGAACATCAGGTAGGTTTAGTGTGGTTTTGGGGTGGATCTATGTTTTTTGGGGATTTTCTTCCAGTTTTGGGGGTGATTCCGTTCTTGTTTGGGGTGTTTTTGACTTGTTTTGGGGTCTCCGTTGGGTTTTAGTTGGATTCTCGTTGGTCCTTAAGGTAAATGGGAATGGATTGTGGGTTTTGAAGAAGATCAGGTGAGTTTAGGGTGGTTTTGCGGGGAAATTCATAGTTTTTGGTGTCTTTTCTTCTGATCCAGTTCTTTTCTGGGGTGTTTTTGACGTGTTTTGGGGTTTCCGTTGGGTTTCGTTGAGTTCCTAATGGGTTTTATGGTGGTTGGGAGTGGACATTTGGATTTGGAGAAGATCAGGTACGTTTAGAGTGGTTTTGGGATTGGATCCGTGCTTTTTTGGGGTTTTCTTTCGTTTTTGGGGGTGATCCTGTTCTTGTTTGGGGTGTTTTTGACGTGTTTTGTGGTCTCTGTTTTGTTTCGTTGTGTTTTCCTTGTTCATTTTGGTGGAAAAGTCTGAATAGTGGGTTTTGGAGAACATCAGGTATGTTTAGGGCGTTTTTGGGATTTGATCCGTGCTTTTTGGGGATTTTGTTCCAGTTTTGGGGGTGATTCCGTTCTTGTTTGTGGTGTTTTTGACGTGTTTTGGGTTCTCTGTTGGGTTTCGTTGGGTTTTCCGTGGTCATCATGGTGGAAAAGTGTAAATTGTGGGTTTTGGAGAACATCAGGTAGGTTTAGGGGGACTTTTGGTGCAGATTCAAGGTTTTTAGGGTTTTCTTCTGTTTTTTCTAGTGATCCAGTTGTTTTTCGGCGTGTTTTTGACGTGTTTTGGGTTCTCCGTTGGGTTTCGTTGGGTTTTCCGTGGTCATCATGGTGGAAAAGTGTAAATTGTGGGTTTTGGAGAACATCAGGTAGGTTTATGAGGACTTTTGGGACAGATTCAAGGTTTTTAGGGTTTTCTTCTGTTTTTTTCTAGTGATCCAGTTGTTTTTTGGCATGTTTTTGACGTGTTTTGGGTTCTCGGTTGGGTTTCATTGGGTTTTCCGTGGTCATCATGGTGGAAAAGTGTAAATTGTGGGTTTTGGAGAACATCAGGTAGGTTTAGGGGGACTTTTGGGGTGGATTCATGGTATTTGTTTTTTTTTTTCTGTTTTTTTTTTTTTTTTTTTTTGAGGTGATCCCGTTCTTTTTTGGGGTGTTTTTGATGTGTTTTGGGGTCTCCGTTGGGTTTTGTTGGGTTCTTGTTGGTCATCATGTTGGAAAAGTGTAAATTGTGGATTTTGGAGAATATCAGGTGAGTTGAAGTTTTTCTGGGTGGTGAATCTATGGTTTTGGGGGAATTCTTCTGTTTTTTTTAGCGTTTTCTTCTGTTTTTTAGGGTGGTCCCATTCTTTTTTGGGGTGTTTTTGACGTATTTTGGGGTCTCCGTTGGTTTTTGTTTGGTTCTTGTTGTTCATCATGGTGAAAACGGGTAAATTGTGGGTATTGGAGAACATCAGGTAGGCTTAGGGGGACTTTTGGGGTGGATCAATGGCTTTTAGGCTTTTCTTTCGGTTTTGGAGGTGATCCCGCTTTTTTTGTGTGGTGTTTTTGACGTGTTTTGGGGTTTCCGTTGGGTTTCGTTAATTTCCTAATGTGTTTTAAGTTTGTTGGGAGTGGACTTTGGGATTTGGAGAACATCAGGTAGGTTTAGTGTGTTTTTGGGGTGGATCTATGGTATTTGGGTTTTTCTTCTGTTTTTTTTTGGGGGGAGTGATCCAATTCATTTTTGGGGTGTTTTTGACTTGTTTTGTGTTCTCCGTTGGGTTTTGTTGGGTTCTTGTTGGTCATCATGTTGGAAAAGTGTAAATTGCGTGTTTTGGAGAACATCAGGTAGGTTTAGTGTGGTTTTGGGGTGGATCTATGGTATTTGGGTTTTTCTTCTGTTTTTTTGGGGGGAGTGATCCAATTCATTTTTGGGGTGTTTTTGACTTGTTTTGGGGTCTCCGTTGGGTTTTAGTTGGATTCTCGTTGGTCCTTAAGGTAAATGGGAGTGGATTGTGGGTTTTGAAGAAGATCAGGTGAGTTTAGGGTGGTTTTGCGGGGAAATTCATAGTTTTTGGTGTCTTTTCTTCTGATCCAGTTCTTTTCTGGGGTGTTTTTGACGTGTTTTGGGGTTTCCGTTGGGTTTCGTTGAGTTCCTAATGGGTTTTATGGTGGTTGGGAGTGGACATTTGGATTTGGAGAAGATCAGGTACGTTTAGAGTGGTTTTGGGATTGGATCCGTGCTTTTTGGGGTTTTCTTTCGTTTTTGGGGGTGATTCTGTTCTTGTTTGGGGTGTTTTTGATGTGTTTTGGGTTCTCCGTTGGGTTTCGTTGGTTTTTCCGTGGTCATCATGGTGGAAAAGTGTAAATTGTGGGTTTTGGAGAACATCAGGTAGGTTTATGAGGACTTTTGGGGCAGATTCAAGGTTTTTAGGGTTTTCTTCTGTTTTTTTGTCTAGTGATCCAGTTGTTTTTCGGCGTGTTTTTGACGTGTTTTGGGTTCTCCGTTGGGTTTCGTTGGGTTTTCCGTGGTCATCATGGTGGAAAAGTGTAAATTGTGGGTTTTGGAGAACATCAGGTAGGTTTAGGGGGACTTTTGGGGTGGATCAATGGCTTTTAGGCTTTTCTTTCGGTTTTGGGGGTGATCCCGCTTTTTTTTGTGGTGTTTTTGACGTGTTTTGGGGTTTCCGTTGGGTTTCGTTGATTTCCTAATGTGTTTTAAGTTTGTTGGGAGTGGACTTTGGGATTTGGAGAACATCAGGTAGGTTTAGTGTGTTTTTGGGGTGGATCTATGGTATTTGGGTTTTTCTTCTGTTTTTTTGGGGGGAGTGATCCAATTCATTTTTGGGGTGTTTTTGACTTGTTTTGGGGTCTCCGTTGGGTTTTAGTTGGATTCTCGTTGGTCCTTAAGGTAAATGGGAATGGATTGTGGGTTTTGAAGAAGATCAGGTGAGTTTAGGGTGGTTTTGCGGGGAAATTCATAGTTTTTGGTGTCTTTTCTTCTGATCCAGTTCTTTTCTGGGGTGTTTTTGACGTGTTTTGGGGTTTCCGTTGGGTTTCGTTGAGTTCCTAATGGGTTTTATGGTGGTTGGGAGTGGACATTTGGATTTGGAGAAGATCAGGTACGTTTAGAGTGGTTTTGGGATTGGATCCGTGCTTTTTGGGGTTTTCTTTCGTTTTTGGGGGTGATCCTGTTCTTGTTTGGGGTGTTTTTGACGTGTTTTGTGGTCTCTGTTTTGTTTCGTTGTGTTTTCCTTGTTCATTTTAGTGGAAAAGTCTGAATAGTGGGTTTTGGAGAACATCAGGTATGTTTAGGGCGTTTTTGGGATTTGATCCGTGCTTTTTGGGGATTTTGTTCCAGTTTTGGGGGTGATTCCGTTCTTGTTTGTGGTGTTTTTGACGTGTTTTGGGTTCTCCGTTGGGTTTCGTTGGGTTTTCCGTGGTCATCATGGTGGAAAAGTGTAAATTGTGGGTTTTGGAGAACATCAGGTAGGTTTAGGGGGACTTTTGGTGCAGATTCAAGGTTTTTAGGGTTTTCTTCTGTTTTGTTTTTTCTAGTGATCCAGTTGTTTTTCGGCGTGTTTTTGACGTGTTTTGGATTCTCCGTTGGGTTTCGTTGGGTTTTCCGTGGTCATCATGGTGGAAAAGTGTAAATTGTGGGTTTTGGAGAACATCAGGTAGGTTTAGGGGGACTTTTGGGGTGGATCAATGGCTTTTAGGCTTTTCTTTCGGTTTTGGGGGTGATCCCGCTTTTTTTTGTGGTGTTTTTGACGTGTTTTGGGGTTTCCGTTGGGTTTCGTTGATTTCCTAATGTGTTTTAAGTTTGTTGGGAGTGGACTTTGGGATTTGGAGAACATCAGGTAGGTTTAGTGTGTTTTTGGGTGGATCTATGGTATTTGGGTTTTTCTTCTGTTTTTTTGGGTGGAGTGATCCAATTCATTTTTGGGGTGTTTTTGACTTGTTTTGTGTTCTCCGTTG
This sequence comes from Aythya ferina, assembly GCF_964211825.1. Taxonomy (NCBI): domain Eukaryota; kingdom Metazoa; phylum Chordata; class Aves; order Anseriformes; family Anatidae; genus Aythya; species Aythya ferina. The sequence continues at coordinate 115,693 of NW_028181363.1, forward strand.
GGTTTTGTTGGGTTCTTGTTGGTCATCACGTTGGAAAAGTGTAAATTGCGTGTTTTGGAGAACATCAGGTAGGTTTAGTGTGGTTTTGGGGTGGATCTATGTTTTTTGGGGATTTTCTTCCAGTGTTGGGGGTGATTCCGTTCTTGTTTGGGGTGTTTTTGACTTGTTTTGGGGTCTCCGTTGGGTTTTAGTGTGATTCTCGTTAGTCCTTAAGGTAAATGGGAATGGATTGTGGGTTTTGAAGAAGATCAGGTGAGTTTAGGGTGGTTTTGCGGGGAAATTCATAGTTTTTGGTGTCTTTTCTTCTGATCCAGTTCTTTTCTGGGGTGTTTTTGACGTGTTTTGGGGTTTCCGTTGGGTTTCGTTGAGTTCCTAATGGGTTTTATGGTGGTTGGGAGTGGACATTTGGATTTGGAGAAGATCAGGTACGTTTAGAGTGGTTTTGGGATTGGATCCGTGCTTTTTGGGGTTTTCTTTCGTTTTTGGGGGTGATTCTGTTCTTGTTTGGGGTGTTTTTGACGTGTTTTGGGTTCTCCGTTGGGTTTCGTTGGTTTTTCCGTGGTCATCATGGTGGAAAAGTGTAAATTGTGGGTTTTGGAGAACATCAGGTAGGTTTATGAGGACTTTTGGGGCAGATTCAAGGTTTTTAGGGTTTTCTTCTGTTTTTTTTTCTAGTGATCCAGTTTTTTTTCGGCGTGTTTTTGACGTGTTTTGGGGTTTCCGTTGGGTTTCGTTGAGTTCCTAATGGGTTTTATGGTGGTTGGGAGTGGACATTTGGATTTGGAGAAGATCAGGTACGTTTAGAGTGGTTTTGGGATTGGATCCGTGCTTTTTGGGGTTTTCTTTCGTTTTTGGGGGTGATCCTGTTGTTGTTTGGGGTGTTTTTGACGTGTTTTGTGGTCTCTGTTTTGTTTCGTTGTGTTTTCCTTGTTCATTTTAGTGGAAAAGTCTGAATAGTGGGTTTTGGAGAACATCAGGTATGTTTAGGGCGTTTTTGGGATTTGATCCGTGCTTTTTGGGGATTTTGTTCCAGTTTTGGGGGTGATTCCGTTCTTGTTTGTGGTGTTTTTGACGTGTTTTGGGTTCTCCGTTGGGTTTCGTTGGGTTTTCCGTGGTCATCATGGTGGAAAAGTGTAAATTGTGGGTTTTGGAGAACATCAGGTAGGTTTAGGGGGACTTTTGGGGCAGATTCAAGGTTTTTAGGGTTTTCTTCTGTTTTGTTTTTTCTAGTGATCCAGTTGTTTTTCGGCGTGTTTTTGACGTGTTTTGGGGTCTCCGTTGGGTTTCGTTGGGTTTTCCGTGGTCATCATGGTGAAAACGGGTAAATTGTGGGTATTGGAGAACATCAGGTAGGTTTAGGGGGACTTTTGGGGTGGATCAATGGCTTTTAGGCTTTTCTTTCGGTTTTGGGGGTGATCCCGCTTTTTTTTGTGGTGTTTTTGACGTGTTTTGGGGTTTCCGTTGGGTTTCGTTGATTTCCTAATGTGTTTTAAGTTTGTTGGGAGTGGACTTTGGGATTTGGAGAACATCAGGTAGGTTTAGTGTGTTTTTGGGGTGGATCTATGGTATTTGGGTTTTTCTTCTGTTTTTTTGGGGGGAGTGATCCAATTCATTTTTGGGGTGGTTTTGACTTGTTTTGTGTTCTCCGTTGGGTTTTGTTGGGTTCTTGTTGGTCATCATGTTGGAAAAGTGTAAATTGCGTGTTTTGGAGAACATCAGGTAGGTTTAGTGTGGTTTTGGGGTGGATCTATGGTATTTGGGTTTTTCTTCTTTTTTTTTTGGGTGGAGTGATCCAATTCATTTTTGGGGTGTTTTTGACTTGTTTTGGGGTCTCCGTTGGGTTTTAGTTGGATTCTCGTTGGTCCTTAAGGTAAATGGGAATGGATTGTGGGTTTTGAAGAAGATCAGGTGAGTTTAGGGTGGTTTTGCGGGGAAATTCATAGTTTTTGGTGTCTTTTCTTCTGATCCAGTTCTTTTCTGGGGTGTTTTTGACGTGTTTTGGGGTTTCCGTTGGGTTTCGTTGAGTTCCTAATGGGTTTTATGGTGGTTGGGAGTGGACATTTGGATTTGGAGAAGATCAGGTACGTTTAGAGTGGTTTTGGGATTGGATCCGTGCTTTTTGGGGTTTTCTTTCGTTTTTGGGGGTGATCCTGTTCTTGTTTGGGGTGTTTTTGACGTGTTTTGTGGTCTCTGTTTTGTTTCGTTGTGTTTTCCTTGTTCATTTTGGTGGAAAAGGCTGAATAGTGGGTTTTGGAGAACATCAGGTATGTTTAGGGCGTTTTTGGGATTTGATCCGTGCTTTTTGGGGATTTTGTTCCAGTTTTGGGGGTGATTCCGTTCTTGTTTGTGGTGTTTTTGACGTGTTTTGGGTTCTCCGTTGGGTTTCGTTGGGTTTTCCGTGGTCATCATGGTGGAAAAGTGTAAATTGTGGGTTTTGGAGAACATCAGGTAGGTTTAGGGGGACTTTTGGGGTGGATTCATGGTATTTGTTTTTTTTTTTTCTGTTTTTTTCTTTTTTTTTTTTGAGGTGATCCAATTCATTTTTGGGGTGGTTTTGACTTGTTTTGTGTTCTCCGTTGGGTTTTGTTGGGTTCTTGTTGGTCATCATGTTGGAAAAGTGTAAATTGTGGATTTTGGAGAATATCAGGTGAGTTTAAGTTTTTCTGGGTGGTGAATCTATGGTTTTGGGGGAATTCTTCTGTTTTTTTTTTAGCGTTTTCTTCTGTTTTTTAGGGTGGTCCCATTCTTTTTTGGGGTGTTTTTGACATATTTTGGGGTCTCCGTTGGTTTTTGTTGGGTTCTTGTTGTTCATCATGGTGAAAACGGGTAAATTGTGGGTAATGGAGAACATCAGGTAGGTTTAGGGGGACTTTTGGGGTGGATCAATGGCTTTTAGGCTTTTCTTTCCGTTTTGGGGTGATCCCGCTTTTTTTTTTTGTGGTGTTTTTGACGTGTTTTGGGGTTTCCGTTGGGTTTCGTTGATTTCCTAATGTGTTTTAAGTTTGTTGGGAGTGGACTTTGGGATTTGGAGAACATCAGGTAGGTTTAGTGTGTTTTTGGGTGGATCTATGGTATTTGGGTTTTTCTTCTGTTTTTTTGGGGGGAGTGATCCAATTCATTTTTGGGGTGTTTTTGACTTGTTTTGTGTTCTCCGTTGGGTTTTGTTGGGTTCTTGTTGGTCATCACGTTGGAAAAGTGTAAATTGCGTGTTTTGGAGAACATCAGGTAGGTTTAGTGTGGTTTTGGGGTGGATCTATATTTTTTGGGGATTTTCTTCCAGTTTTGGGGGTGATTCCGTTCTTGTTTGGGGTGTTTTTGACTTGTTTTGGGGTCTCCGTTGGGTTTTAGGTGGATTCTCGTTGGTCCTTAAGGTAAATGGGAGTGGATTGTGGGTTTTGAAGAAGATCAGGTGAGTTTAGGGTGGTTTTGCGGGGAAATTCATAGTTTTTGGTGTCTTTTCTTCTGATCCAGTTCTTTTCTGGGGTGTTTTTGACGTGTTTTGGGGTTTCCGTTGGGTTTCGTTGAGTTCCTAATGGGTTTTATGGTGGTTGGGAGTGGACATTTGGATTTGGAGAAGATCAGGTACGTTTAGAGTGGTTTTGGGATTGGATCCGTGCTTTTTGGGGTTTTCTTTCGTTTTTGGGGGTGATCCTGTTCTTGTTTGGGGTGTTTTTGACGTGTTTTGGGTTCTCCGTTGGTTTCGTTGGGTTTTCCGTGGTCATCATGGTGGAAAAGTGTAAATTGTGGGTTTTGGAGAACATCAGGTAGGTTTAGGGGGACTTTTGGGGTGGATTCATGGTATTTGTTTTTTTTGTTTGTTTGTTTGTTTTTTTTTTTTTTTTTTTTTTTTGAGGTGATCCCGTTCTTTTTGGGTGTGTTTTTGATGTGTTTTGGGGTCTCCGTTGGGTTTTGTGGTGTTCTTGTTGGTCATCATGTTGGAGAAGTGTAAATTGTGGATTTTGGAGAATATCAGGTGAGTTTAAGTTTTTCTGGGTGGTGAATCTATGGTTTTGGGGGAATTCTTCTGTTTTTTTAGCGTTTTCTTCTGTTTTTTAGGGTGGTCCCATTCTTTTTTGGGGTGTTTTTGACATATTTTGGGGTCTCCGTTGGTTTTTGTTTGGTTCTTGTTGTTCATCATGGTGAAAACGGGTAAATTGTGGGTATTGGAGAACATCAGGTAGGTTTAGGGGGACTTTTGGGGTGGATCAATGGCTTTTAGGCTTTTCTTTCGGTTTTGGGGGTGATCCCGCTTTTTTTTGTGGTGTTTTTGACGTGTTTTGGGGTCTCAGTTGAGTTTCGTTGATTTCCTAATGTGTTTTAAGTTTGTTGGGAGTGGACTTTGGGATTTGGAGAACATCAGGTAGGTTTAGGGGGACTTTTTGGGTGGATTCATGGTATTTGGGTTTTTCTTCTGTTTTTTTTTTTGGGGGGGGGGTGATCCAATTCATTTTTGGGGTGTTTTTGACTTGTTTTGGGGTCTCCGTTGGGTTTTAGTTGGATTCTCGTTGGTCCTTAAGGTAAATGGGAATGGATTGTGGGTTTTGAAGAAGATCAGGTGAGTTTAGGGTGGTTTTGCGGGGAAATTCATAGTTTTTGGTGTCTTTTCTTCTGATCCAGTTCTTTTCTGGGGTGTTTTTGACGTGTTTTGGGGTTTCCGTTGGGTTTCGTTGAGTTCCTAATGGGTTTTATGGTGGTTGGGAGTGGACATTTGGATTTGGAGAAGATCAGGTACGTTTAGTGTGGTTTTGGGATTGGATCCGTGCTTTTTGGGGTTTTCTTTCGTTTTTGGGGGTGATCCTGTTCTTGTTTGGGGTGTTTTTGACGTGTTTTGTGGTCTCTGTTTTGTTTCGTTGTGTTTTCCTTGTTCATTTTGGTGGAAAACTCTGAATAGTGGGTTTTGGAGAACATCAGGTATGTTTAGGGCATTTTTGGGATTTGATCCGTGCTTTTTGGGGATTTTGTTCCAGTTTTGGGGGTGATTCCGTTCTTGTTTGTGGTGTTTTTGACGTGTTTTGGGTTCTCCGTTGGGTTTCGTTGGGTTTTCCGTGGTCATCATGGTGGAAAAGTGTAAATTGTGGGTTTTGGAGAACATCAGGTAGGTTTAGGGGGACTTTTGGGGTGGATTCATGGTATTTTTTTTTTTTTTTTTTTTTTTTGAGGTGATCCCGTTCTTTTTTGGGGTGTTTTTGATGTGTTTTGGGGTCTCCGTTGGGTTTTGTGGGGTTCTTGTAGGTCATCATGTTGGAAAAGTGTAAATTGCGGATTTTGGAGAATATCAGGTGAGTTGAAGTTTTTCTGGGTGGTGAATCTATGGTTTTGGGGGAATTCTTCTGTTTTTTTTTTAGCGTTTTCTTCTGTTTTTTAGGGTGGTCCCATTCTTTTTTGGGGTGTTTTTGACATATTTTGGGGTCTCCGTTGGTTTTTGTTGGGTTCTTGTTGTTCCTCATGGTGAAAACGGGTAAATTGTGGGTATTGGAGAACATCAGGTAGGTTTAGGGGGACTTTTGGGGTGGATCAATGGCTTTTAGGCTTTTCTTTCGGTTTTGGGGGTGATCCCGCTTTTTTTTTTTGTGGTGTTTTTGACGTGTTTTGGGGTTTCCGTTGGGTTTCGTTGATTTCCTAATGTGTTTTAAGTTTGTTGGGAGTGGACTTTGGGATTTGGAGAACATCAGGTAGGTTTAGTGTGGTTTTGGGGTGGATTCATGGTATTTGGGGTTTTCTTTTTTTTTTTTTTTGGGGGGGTGATCCAATTCATTTTTGGAGAGTTTTTGACTTGTTTTGTGTTCTCCGTTGGGTTTTGTTGGGTTCTTGTTGGTCATCATGTTGGAAAAGTGTAAATTGCGTGTTTTGGAGAACATCAGGTAGGTTTAGTGTGTTTTTGGGTGGATCTATGGTATTTGGGGTTTTCTTCTGTTTTTTCGGGGAGAGTGATCCAATTCATTTTTGGGGTGTTTTTGACTTGTTTTGTGTTCTCCGTTGGGTTTTGTTGGGTTCTTGTTGGTCATCATGTTGGAAAAGTGTAAATTGCGTGTTTTGGAGAACATCAGGTAGGTTTAGTGTGGTTTTGGGGTGGATCTATGTTTTTTGGGGATTTTCTTCCAGTTTTGGGGGTGATTCCGTTCTTGTTTGTGGTGTTTTTGACTTGTTTTGGGGTCTCCGTTGGGTTTTGTTGGGTTCTTGTTGGTCATCATGTTGGAAAAGTGTAAATTGCGTGTTTTGGAGAACATCAGGTAGGTTTAGTGTGGTTTTGGGGTGGATCTATGTTTTTTGGGGATTTTCTTCCAGTTTTGGGGGTGATTCCGTTCTTGTTTGGGGTGTTTTTGACTTGTTTTGGGGTCTCCGTTGGGTTTTAGTGTGATTCTCGTTGGTCCTTAAGGTAAATGGGAATGGATTGTGGGTTTTGAAGAAGATCAGGTGAGTTTAGGGTGGTTTTGCGGGGAAATTCATAGTTTTTGGTGTCTTTTCTTCTGATCCAGTTCTTTTCTGGGGTGTTTTTGACGTGTTTTGGGGTTTCCGTTGGGTTTCGTTGAGTTCCTAATGGGTTTTATGGTGGTTGGGAGTGGACATTTGGATTTGGAGAAGATCAGGTACGTTTAGAGTGGTTTTGGGATTGGATCCGTGCTTTTTGGGGTTTTCTTTCGTTTTTGGGGGTGATCCTGTTCTTGTTTGGGGTGTTTTTGACGTGTTTTGTGGTCTCTGTTTTGTTTCGTTGTGTTTTCCTTGTTCATTTTGGTGGAAAAGTCTGAATAGTGGGTTTTGGAGAACATCAGGTATGTTTAGGGCGTTTTTGGGATTTGATCCGTGCTTTTTGGGGATTTTGTTCCAGTTTTGGGGGTGATTCCGTTCTTGTTTGTGGTGTTTTTGACGTGTTTTGGGTTCTCCGTTGGGTTTCGTTGGGTTTTCTGTGGTCATCATGGTGGAAAAGTGTAAATTGTGGGTTTTGGAGAACATCAGGTAGGTTTATGAGGACTTTTGGGACAGATTCAAGGTTTTTAGGGTTTTCTTCTGTTTTTTCTAGTGATCCAGTTGTTTTTTGGCATGTTTTTGACGTGTTTTGGGTTCTCCGTTGGGTTTCATTGGGTTTTTCGTGGTCATCATGGTGGAAAAGTGTAAATTGTGGGTTTTGGAGAACATCAGGTAGGTTTAGGGGGACTTTTGGGGTGGATTCATGGTATTTGTTTTTTTTTTCTGTTTTTTTTTTTTTTTTTTTGAGGTGATCCCGTTGTTTTTTGGTGTGTTTTTGATGTGTTTTGGGGTCTCCGTTGGGTTTTGTTGGGTTCTTGTTGGTCATCATGTTGGAAAAGTGTAAATTGTGGATTTTGGAGAATATCAGGTGAGTTTAAGTTTTTCTGGGTGGTGAATCTATGGTTTTGGGGGAATTCTTCTGGTTTTTTTTAGCGTTTTCTTCTGTTTTTTAGGGTGGTTCCATTCTTTTTTGGGGTGTTTTTGACATATTTTGGGGTCTCCGTTGGTTTTTGTTTGGTTCTTATTGTTCATCATGGTGAAAACGGGTAAATTGTGGGTAATGGAGAACATCAGGTAGGTTTAGGGGGACTTTTGGGGTGGATCAATGGCTTTTAGTGTTTTCTTTCGGTTTTGGGGGTGATCCCGCTTTTTTTTGTGGTGTTTTTGACGTGTTTTGGGGTTTCCGTTGGGTTTCGTTGATTTCCTAATGTGTTTTAAGTTTGTTGGGAGTGGACTTTGGGATTTGGAGAACATCAGGTATTTTTAGTGTGTTTTTGGGTGGATCTATGGTATTTGGGGTTTTCTTCTGTTTTTTTGGGGAGAGTGATCCAATTCATTTTTGGGGTGTTTTTGACTTGTTTTGGGGTCTCCGTTGGGTTTTGTTGGGTTCTTGTTGGTCATCATGTTGGAAAAGTGTAAATTGCGTGTTTTGGAGAACATCAGGTAGGTTTAGTGTGTTTTTGGGGTGGATCTATGGTATTTGGGTTTTTCTTCTGTTTTTTTGGGGGGAGTGATCCAATTCATTTTTGGGGTGTTTTTGACTTGTTTTGGGGTCTCCGTTGGGTTTTAGTGTGATTCTCGTTGGTCCTTAAGGTAAATGGGAATGGATTGTGGGTTTTGAAGAAGATCAGGTGAGTTTAGGGTGGTTTTGCGGGGAAATTCATAGTTTTTGGTGTCTTTTCTTCTGATCCAGTTCTTTTCTGGGGTGTTTTTGACGTGTTTTGGGGTTTCCGTTGGGTTTCGTTGAGTTCCTAATGGGTTTTATGGTGGTTGGGAGTGGACATTTGGATTTGGAGAAGATCAGGTACGTTTAGAGTGGTTTTGGGATTGGATCCGTGCTTTTTGGGGTTTTCTTTCGTTTTTGGGGGTGATCCTGTTCTTGTTTGGGGTGTTTTTGACGTGTTTTGTGGTCTCTGTTTTGTTTCGTTGTGTTTTCCTTGTTCATTTTGGTGGAAAAGGCTGAATAGTGGGTTTTGGAGAACATCAGGTATGTTTAGGGCGTTTTTGGGATTTGATCCGTGCTTTTTGGGGATTTTGTTCCAGTTTTGGGGGTGATTCCGTTCTTGTTTGTGGTGTTTTTGACGTGTTTTGGGTTCTCCGTTGGGTTTCATTGGGTTTTTCGTGGTCATCATGGTGGAAAAGTGTAAATTGTGGGTTTTGGAGAACATCAGGTAGGTTTAGGGGGACTTTTGGGGTGGATTCATGGTATTTGTTTTTTTTTTCTGTTTTTTTTTTTTTTTTTTTTTTTTGAGGTGATCCCGTTGTTTTTTGGTGTGTTTTTGATGTGTTTTGGGGTCTCTGTTGGGTTTTGTGGGGTTCTTGTTGGTCATCATGTTGGAAAAGTGTAAATTGTGGGTTTTGGAGAACATCAGGTAGGTTTAGGGGGACTTTTGGTGCAGATTCAAGGTTTTTAGGGTTTTCTTCTGTTTTTTTCTAGTGATCCAGTTGTTTTTTGGGGTGTTTTTGACGTGTTTTGGGTTCTCCGTTGGGTTTCGTTGGGTTTTCCATGGTCATCATGGTGGAAAAGTGTAAATTGTGGGTTTTGGGGAACATCAGGTAGGTTTATGAGGACTTTTGGGACAGATTCAAGGTTTTTAGGGTTTTCTTCTGTTTTTTTCTAGTGATCCAGTTGTTTTTTGGCATGTTTTTGACGTGTTTTGGGTTCTCCGTTGGGTTTCGTTGGGTTTTCCATGGTCATCATGGTGGAAAAGTGTAAATTGTGGGTTTTGGAGAACATCAGGTAGGTTTAGGGGGACTTTTGGGGTGGATTCATGGTATTTGTTTTTGTTTTTTCTGTTTTTTTTTTTTTTTTTTTTTTGAGGTGATCCCGTTCTTTTTGGGGGTGTTTTTGATGTGTTTTGGGGTCTCCGTTGGGTTTTGTGGGGTTCTTGTTGGTCATCATGTTGGAAAAGTGTAAATTGTGGATTTTGGAGAATATCAGGTGAGTTTAAGTTTTTCTGGGTGGTGAATCTATGGTTTTGGGGGAATTCTTCTGTTTTTTTTTTAGCGTTTTCTTCTGTTTTTTAGGGTGGTCCCATTCTTTTTTGGGGTGTTTTTGACATATTTTGGGGTCTCCGTTGGTTTTTGTTTGGTTCTTGTTGTTCATCATGGTGAAAACGGGTAAATTGTGGGTATTGGAGAACATCAGGTAGGTTTAGGGGGACTTTTGGGGTGGATCAATGGCTTTTAGGCTTTTCTTTCGGTTTTGGGGGTGATCCCGCTTTTTTTGTGGTGTTTTTGACGTGTTTTGGGGTTTCCGTTGGGTTTCGTTGATTTCCTAATGTGTTTTAAGTTTGTTGGGAGTGGACTTTGGGATTTGGAGAACATCAGGTAGGTTTAGGGGGACTTTTGGTGTGGATTCATGGTATTTGGGGTTTTCTTTTTTTTTTGGGGGGGGGGGTGATCCAATTCATTTTTGGGGTGTTTTTGACTTGTTTTGGGGTCTCCGTTGGGTTTTGTTGGGTTCTTGTTGGTCATCATGTTGGAAAAGTGTAAATTGCGTGTTTTGGAGAACATCAGGTAGGTTTAGTGTGGTTTTGGGGTGGATCTATGGTATTTGGGTTTTTCTTCTGTTTTTTTGGGGGGAGTGATCCAATTCATTTTTGGGGTGTTTTTGACTTGTTTTGGGGTCTCCGTTGGGTTTTAGTTGGATTCTCGTTGGTCCTTAAGGTAAATGGGAATGGATTGTGGGTTTTGAAGAAGATCAGGTGAGTTTAGGGTGGTTTTGCGGGGAAATTCATAGTTTTTGGTGTCTTTTCTTCTGATCCAGTTCTTTTCTGGGGTGTTTTTGACGTGTTTTGGGGTTTCCGTTGGGTTTCGTTGAGTTCCTAATGGGTTTTATGGTGGTTGGGAGTGGACATTTGGATTTGGAGAAGATCAGGTACGTTTAGAGTGGTTTTGGGATTGGATCCGTGCTTTTTGGGGTTTTCTTTCGTTTTTGGGGGTGATCCTGTTCTTGTTTGGGGTGTTTTTGACGTGTTTTGTGGTCTCTGTTTTGTTTCGTTGTGTTTTCCTTGTCCATTTTGGTGGAAAAGGCTGAATAGTTGGTTTTGGAGAACATCAGGTATTTAGGGCGTTTTTGGGATTTGATCCGTGCTTTTTGTGGATTTTGTTCCAGTTTTGGGGGTGATTCCGTTCTTGTTTGTGGTGTTTTTGACGTGTTTTGGGTTCTCCGTTAGGTTTCGTTGGGTTTTCCGCGGTCATCATGGTGGAAAAGTGTAAATTGTGGGTTTTGGAGAACATCAGGTAGGTTTAGGGGGACTTTTGGTGCAGATTCAAGGTTTTTAGGGTTTTCTTCTGTTTTTTCTAGTGATCCAGTTGTTTTTTGGCATGTTTTTGACGTGTTTTGGGTTCTCCGTTGGGTTTCGTTGGGTTTTCCGTGGTCATCATGGTGGAAAAGTGTAAATTGTGGGTTCTGGAGAACATCAGGTAGGTTTATGAGGACTTTTGGGACAGATTCAAGGTTTTTAGGGTTTTCTTCTGTTTTTTTCTAGTGATCCAGTTGTTTTTTGGGGTGTTTTTGACGTGTTTTGGGTTCTCCGTTGGGTTTCGTTGGGTTTTCCGTGGTCATCATGGTGGAAAAGTGTAAATTGTGGGTTTTGGAGAACATCAGGTAGGTTTAGGGGGACTTTTGGGGTGGATTCATGGTATTTGTTTTTTTTTTTCTGTTTTTTTTTTTTTTTTTTTTGAGGTGATCCCGTTCTTTTTGGGGGTGTTTTTGATGTGTTTTGGGGTCTCCGTTGGGTTTTAGTTGGATTCTCGTTGGTCCTTAAGGTAAATGGGAATGGATTGTGGGTTTTGAAGAAGATCAGGTGAGTTTAGGGTGGTTTTGCGGGGAAATTCATAGTTTTTGGTGTCTTTTCTTCTGATCCAGTTCTTTTCTGGGGTGTTTTTGACGTGTTTTGGGGTTTCCGTTGGGTTTCGTTGAGTTCCTAATGGGTTTTATGGTGGTTGGGAGTGGACATTTGGATTTGGAGAAGATCAGGTACGTTTAGAGTGGTTTTGGGATTGGATCCGTGCTTTTTGGGGTTTTCTTTGGTTTTGGGGGTGATCCTGTTCTTGTTTGGGGTGTTTTTGACGTGTTTTGGGGTCTCCGTTGGGTTTCGTTGGGTTTTCCGTGGTCATCATGGTGGAAAAGTGTAAATTGTGGCTTTTGGAGAACATCAGGTAGGTTTATGAGGACTTTTGGGGCAGATTCAAGGTTTTTAGGGTTTTCTTCTGTTTTTTTTTTTTTTTTTTTTTTTTTTTTTCTAGTGATCCAGTTGTTTTTTGGCGTGTTTTTGACGTGTTTTGGGGTCTCCGTTGGGTTTCGTTGGGTTTTCCGTGGTCATCATGGTGGAAAAGTGTAAATTGTGGGTTTTGGAGAACATCAGGTAGGTTTAGGGGGACTTTTGGGGTGGATCAATGGCTTTTAGGCTTTTCTTTCGGTTTTGGGGGTGATCCCGCTTTTTTTTGTGGTGTTTTTGACGTGTTTTGGGGTTTCCATTGGGTTTCGTTGATTTCCTAATGTGTTTTAAGTTTGTTGGGAGTGGACTTTGGGATTTGGAGAACATCAGGTAGGTTTAGTGTGGTTTTGGGGTGGATCTATGGTTTTTTGGGGATTTTCTTCCAGTTTTGGGGGTGATTCCGTTCTTGTTTGGGGTGTTTTTGACTTGTTTTGGGGTCTCCGTTGGGTTTTAGTTGGATTCTCGTTGGTCCTTAAGGTAAATGGGAATGAATTGTGGGTTTTGAAGAAGATCAGGTGAGTTTAGGGTGGTTTTGCGGGGAAATTCATAGTTTTTGGTGTCTTTTCTTCTGATCCAGTTCTTTTCTGGGGTGTTTTTGACGTGTTTTGGGGTTTCCGTTGGGTTTCGTTGAGTTCCTAATGGGTTTTATGGTGGTTGGGAGTGGACATTTGGATTTGGAGAAGATCAGGTACGTTTAGAGTGGTTTTGGGATTGGATCCGTGCTTTTTGGGGTTTTCTTTCGTTTTTGGGGGTGATCCTGTTCTTGTTTGGGGTGTTTTTGACGTGTTTTGGGTTCTCCGTTGGGTTTCGTTGGGTTTTCCGTGGTCATCATGGTGGAAAAGTGTAAATTGTGGGTTTTGGAGAACATCAGGTAGGTTTATGAGGACTTTTGGGGCAGATTCATGGTTTTTAGGGTTTTCTTCTGTTTTTTTCTAGTGATCCAGTTCTTTTTCGGCGTGTTTTTGACGTGTTTTGGCTTCTCCGTTGGATTTCGTTGGGTTTTCCGTGGTCATCATGGTGGAAAAGTGTAAATTGTGGGTTTTGGAGAACATCAGGTAGGTTTAGGGGGACTTTTGGGGTGGATTCATGGTATTTGTTTTTTTGTTTGTTTTTTTTTTTTTTTTTGAGGTGATCCCGTTCTTTTTGGGGGTGTTTTTGACGTGTTTTGGGGTCTCCGTTTGTTTCGTTGGGTTTTCCGTGGTCATCATGGTGGAAAAGTGTAAATTGTGGGTTTTGGAGAACATCAGGTAGGTTTATGAGGACTTTTGGGGCAGATTCAAGGTTTTTAGGGTTTTCTTCTGTTTTTTTTTTTTTTTTTTTCTAGTGATCCAGTTGTTTTTTGGCGTGTTTTTGACGTGTTTAGGGTCTCCGTTGGGTTTCGTTGGGTTTTCCGTGGTCATCATGGTGGAAAAGTGTAAATTGTGGGTTTTGGAGAACATCAGGTAGGTTTAGGGGGACTTTTGGGGTGGATCAATGGCTTTTAGGCTTTTTTTTCGGTTTTGGGGGTGATCCCGCTTTTTTTTGTGGTGTTTTTGACGTGTTTTGGGGTTTCCGTTGGGTTTCGTTGATTTCCTAATGTGTTTTAAGTTTGTTGGGAGTGGACTTTGGGATTTGGAGAACATCAGGTAGGTTTAGTGTGTTTTTGGGGTGGATCTATGGTATTTGGGTTTTTCTTCTGTTTTTTTTGGGTGGAGTGATCCAATTCATTTTTGGGGTGTTTTTGACTTGTTTTGGGGTCTCCGTTGGGTTTTAGTTGGATTCTCGTTGGTCCTTAAGGTAAATGGGAATGGATTGTGGGTTTTGAAGAAGATCAGGTGAGTTTAGGGTGGTTTTGCGGGGAAATTCATAGTTTTTGGTGTCTTTTCTTCTGATCCAGTTCTTTTCTGGGGTGTTTTTGACGTGTTTTGGGGTTTCCGTTGGGTTTCGTTGAGTTCCTAATGGGTTTTATGGTGGTTGGGAGTGGACATTTGGATTTGGAGAAGATCAGGTACGTTTAGAGTGGTTTTGGGATTGGATCCGTGCTTTTTGGGGTTTTCTTTCGTTTTTGGGGGTGATCCTGTTCTTGTTTGGGGTGTTTTTGACGTGTTTTGTGGTCTCTGTTTTGTTTCGTTGTGTTTTCCTTGTTCATTTTGGTGGAAAAGTCTGAATAGTGGGTTTTGGAGAACATCAGGTATGTTTAGGGCGTTTTTGGGATTTGATCCGTGCTTTTTGGGGATTTTGTTCCAGTTTTGGGGGTGATTCCGTTCTTGTTTGTGGTGTTTTTGACGTGTTTTGGGTTCTCCGTTGGGTTTCGTTGGGTTTTCCGTGGTCATCATGGTGGAAAAGTGTAAATTGTGGGTTTTGGAGAACATCAGGTAGGTTTAGGGGGACTTTTGGGGTGGATTCATGGTATTTGTTTTTTTTTTTTCTGTTTTTTTTTTTTTTTTTTTTTTGAGGTGATCCCGTTCTTTTTGGGGGTGTTTTTGATGTGTTTTGGGGTCTCCGTTGGGTTTTGTGGGGTTCTTGTTGGTCATCATGTTGGAGAAGTGTAAATTGTGGATTTTGGAGAATATCAGGTGAGTTTAAGTTTTTCTGGGTGGTGAATCTATGGTTTTGGGGGAATTCTTCTGGGTTTTTTTTAGCGTTTTCTTCTGTTTTTTAGGGTGGTCCCATTCTTTTTTGGGGTGTTTTTGACATATTTTGGGGTCTCCGTTGGTTTTTGTTGGGTTCTTGTTGTTCATCATGGTGAAAACGTGTAAATTGTGGGTATTGGAGAACATCAGGTAGGTTTAGGGGGACTTTTGGGGTGGATCAATGGCTTTTAGGCTTTTCTTTCGGTTTTGGGGGTGATCCCGCTTTTTTTTTGTGGTGTTTTTGACGTGTTTTGGGGTTTCCGTTGGGTTTCGTTGATTTCCTAATGTGTTTTAAGTTTGTTGGGAGTGGACTTTGGGATTTGGAGAACATCAGGTAGGTTTAGTGTGTTTTTGGGTGGATCTATGGTATTTGGGTTTTTCTTCTGTTTTTTCGGGGAGAGTGATCCAATTCATTTTTGGGGTGTTTTTGACTTGTTTTGTGTTCTCCGTTGGGTTTTGTTGGGTTCTTGTTGGTCATCATGTTGGAAAAGTGTAAATTGCGTGTTTTGGAGAACATCAGGTAGGTTTAGTGTGGTTTTGGGGTGGATCTATGTTTTTTGGGGATTTTCTTCCAGTTTTGGGGGTGATTCCGTTCTTGTTTGTGGTGTTTTTGACTTGTTTTGGGGTCTCCGTTGGGTTTTGTTGGGTTCTTGTTGGTCATCATGTTGGAAAAGTGTAAATTGCGTGTTTTGGAGAACATCAGGTAGGTTTAGTGTGGTTTTGGGGTGGATCTATGTTTTTTGGGGATTTTCTTCCAGTTTTGGGGGTGATTCCGTTCTTGTTTGGGGTGTTTTTGACTTGTTTTGGGGTCTCCGTTGGGTTTTAGTGTGATTCTCGTTGGTCCTTAAGGTAAATGGGAATGGATTGTGGGTTTTGAAGAAGATCAGGTGAGTTTAGGGTGGTTTTGCGGGGAAATTCATAGTTTTTGGTGTCTTTTCTTCTGATCCAGTTCTTTTCTGGGGTGTTTTTGACGTGTTTTGGGGTTTCCGTTGGGTTTCGTTGAGTTCCTAATGGGTTTTATGGTGGTTGGGAGTGGACATTTGGATTTGGAGAAGATCAGGTACGTTTAGAGTGGTTTTGGGATTGGATCCGTGCTTTTTGGGGTTTTCTTTCGTTTTTGGGGGTGATCCTGTTGTTGTTTGGGGTGTTTTTGACGTGTTTTGTGGTCTCTGTTTTGTTTCGTTGTGTTTTCCTTGTTCATTTTGGTGGAAAAGTCTGAATAGTGGGTTTTGGAGAACATCAGGTATGTTTAGGGCGTTTTTGGGATTTGATCCGTGCTTTTTGGGGATTTTGTTCCAGTTTTGGGGGTGATTCCGTTCTTGTTTGTGGTGTTTTTGACGTGTTTTGGGTTCTCCGTTGGGTTTCGTTGGGTTTTCCGTGGTCATCATGGTGGAAAAGTGTAAATTGTGGGTTTTGGAGAACATCAGGTAGGTTTAGGGGGACTTTTGGGGTGGATTCATGGTATTTGTTTTTTTTTTTTCTGTTTTTTTTTTTTTTTTTTTTTTTGAGGTGATCCCGTTCTTTTTGGGGGTGTTTTTGATGTGTTTTGGGGTCTCCGTTGGGTTTTGTGGGGTTCTTGTTGGTCATCATGTTGGAAAAGTGTAAATTGTGGATTTTGGAGAATATCAGGTGAGTTTAAGTTTTTCTGGGTGGTGAATCTATGGTTTTGGGGGAATTCTTCTGGGTTTTTTTTAGCGTTTTCTTCTGTTTTTTAGGGTGGTCCCATTCTTTTTTGGGGTGTTTTTGACATATTTTGGGGTCTCCGTTGGTTTTTGTTGGGTTCTTGTTGTTCATCATGGTGAAAACGTGTAAATTGTGGGTATTGGAGAACATCAGGTAGGTTTAGGGGGACTTTTGGGGTGGATCAATGGCTTTTAGGCTTTTCTTTCGGTTTTGGGGGTGATCCCGCTTTTTTTTTGTGGTGTTTTTGACGTGTTTTGGGGTTTCCGTTGGGTTTCGTTGATTTCCTAATGTGTTTTAAGTTTGTTGGGAGTGGACTTTGGGATTTGGAGAACATCAGGTAGGTTTAGTGTGTTTTTGGGTGGATCTATGGTATTTGGGGTTTTCTTCTGTTTTTTCGGGGAGAGTGATCCAATTCATTTTTGGGGTGTTTTTGACTTGTTTTGTGTTCTCCGTTGGGTTTTGTTGGGTTCTTGTTGGTCATCATGTTGGAAAAGTGTAAATTGTTGGTTTTGGAGAACATCAGGTAGGTTTAGTGTGGTTTTGGGGTGGATCTATGTTTTTTGGGGATTTTCTTCCAGTTTTGGGGGTGATTCCGTTCTTGTTTGTGGTGTTTTTGACTTGTTTTGGGGTCTCCGTTGGGTTTTGTTGGGTTCTTGTTGGTCATCATGTTGGAAAAGTGTAAATTGCGTGTTTTGGAGAACATCAGGTAGGTTTAGTGTGGTTTTGGGGTGGATCTATGTTTTTTGGGGATTTTCTTCCCGTTTTGGGGGTGATTCCGTTCTTGTTTGGGGTGTTTTTGACTTGTTTTGGGGTCTCCGTTGGGTTTTAGTTGGATTCTCGTTGGTCCTTAAGGTAAATGGGAATGGATTGTGGGTTTTGAAGAAGATCAGGTGAGTTTAGGGTGGTTTTGCGGGGAAATTCATAGTTTTTGGTGTCTTTTCTTCTGATCCAGTTCTTTTCTGGGGTGTTTTTGACGTGTTTTGGGGTTTCCGTTGGGTTTCGTTGAGTTCCTAATGGGTTTTATGGTGGTTGGGAGTGGACATTTGGATTTGGAGAAGATCAGGTACGTTTAGAGTGGTTTTGGGATTGGATCCGTGCTTTTTGGGGTTTTCTTTCGTTTTTGGGGGTGATCCTGTTGTTGTTTGGGGTGTTTTTGACGTGTTTTGTGGTCTCTGTTTTGTTTCGTTGTGTTTTCCTTGTTCATTTTGGTGGAAAAGTCTGAATAGTGGGTTTTGGAGAACATCAGGTATGTTTAGGGCGTTTTTGGGATTTGATCCGTGCTTTTTGTGGATTTTGTTCCAGTTTTGGGGGTGATTCCGTTCTTGTTTGTGGTGTTTTTGACGTGTTTTGGGTTCTCCGTTGGGTTTCGTTGGGTTTTCCGTGGTCATCATGGTGGAAAAGTGTAAATTGTGGGTTTTGGAGAACATCAGGTAGGTTTAGGGGGACTTTTGGGGTGGATTCATGGTATTTGTTTTTGTTTTTTTTTTTTTTTTGTTTTTTTTTTGAGGTGATCCCGTTCTTTTTGGGTGTGTTTTTGATGTGTTTTGGGGTCTCCGTTGGGTTTTGTGGGGTTCTTGTTGGTCATCATGTTGGAAAAGTGTAAATTGTGGATTTTGGAGAATATCAGGTGAGTTTAAGTTTTTCTGGGTGGTGAATCTATGGTTTTGGGGGAATTCTTCTGTTTTTTTTTAGCGTTTTCTTCTGTTTTTTAGGGTGGTCCCATTCTTTTTTGGGGTGTTTTTGACATATTTTGGGGTCTCCGTTGGTTTTTGTTGGGTTCTTGTTGTTCATCATGGTGAAAACGTGTAAATTGTGGGTAATGGAGAACATCAGGTAGGTTTAGGGGGACTTTTGGGGTGGATCAATGGCTTTTAGGCTTTTCTTTCGATTTTGGGGGTGATCCCGCTTTTTTTTTGTGGTGTTTTTGACGTGTTTTGGGGTTTCCGTTGGGTTTCGTTGATTTCCTAATGTGTTTTAAGTTTGTTGGGAGTGGACTTTGGGATTTGGAGAACATCAGGTAGGTTTAGGGGGACTTTTTGGGGTGGATTCATGGTATTTGGGGTTTTCTTTTTTTTTTTTTGGGCGGGGGAGTGATCCAATTCATTTTTGGGGTGTTTTTGACTTGTTTTGTGTTCTCCGTTGGGTTTTGTTGGGTTCTTGTTGGTCATCATGTTGGAAAAGTGTAAATTGCGTGTTTTGGAGAACATCAGGTAGGTTTAGTGTGGTTTTGGGGTGGATCTATGGTATTTGGGTTTTTCTTCTGTTTTTTTGGGGGGAGTGGTCCAATTCATTTTTGGGGTGTTTTTGACTTGTTTTGGGGTCTCCGTTGGGTTTTAGTGTGATTCTCGTTGGTCCTTAAGGTAAATGGGAATGGATTGTGGGTTTTGAAGAAGATCAGGTGAGTTTAGGGTGGTTTTGCGGGGAAATTCATAGTTTTTGGTGTCTTTTCTTCTGATCCAGTTCTTTTCTGGGGTGTTTTTGACGTGTTTTGGGGTTTCCGTTGGGTTTCGTTGAGTTCCTAATGGGTTTTATGGTGGTTGGGAGTGGACATTTGGATTTGGAGAAGATCAGGTACGTTTAGAGTGGTTTTGGGATTGGATCCGTGCTTTTTGGGGTTTTCTTTCGTTTTTGGGGGTGATCCTGTTCTTGTTTGGGGTGTTTTTGACGTGTTTTGTGGTCTCTGTTTTGTTTCGTTGTGTTTTCCTTGTTCATTTTGGTGGAAAAGTCTGAATAGTGGGTTTTGGAGAACATCAGGTATGTTTAGGGCGTTTTTGGGATTTGATCCGTGCTTTTTGGGGATTTTGTTCCAGTTTTGGGGGTGATTCCGTTCTTGTTTGTGGTGTTTTTGACGTGTTTTGGGTTCTCCGTTGGGTTTCGTTGGGTTTTCCGTGGTCATCATGGTGGAAAAGTGTAAATTGTGGGTTTTGGAGAACATCAGGTAGGTTTAGGGGGACTTTTGGGGTGGATCAATGGCTTTTAGGCTTTTCTTTCGGTTTTGGGGGTGATCCCGCTTTTTTTTGTGGTGTTTTTGACGTGTTTTGGGGTTTCCGTTGGGTTTCGTTGATTTCCTAATGTGTTTTAAGTTTGTTGGGAGTGGACTTTGGGATTTGGAGAACATCAGGTAGGTTTAGTGTGGTTTTGGGGTGGATCTATGTTTTTTGGGGATTTTCTTCCAGTTTTGGGGGTGATTCCGTTCTTGTTTGGGGTGTTTTTGACTTGTTTTGGGGTCTCCGTTGGGTTTTAGTTGGATTCTCGTTGGTCCTTAAGGTAAATGGGAATGAATTGTGGGTTTTGAAGAAGATCAGGTGAGTTTAGGGTGGTTTTGCGGGGAAATTCATAGTTTTTGGTGTCTTTTCTTCTGATCCAGTTCTTTTCTGGGGTGTTTTTGACGTGTTTTGGGGTTTCCGTTGGGTTTCGTTGAGTTCCTAATGGGTTTTATGGTGGTTGGGAGTGGACATTTGGATTTGGAGAAGATCAGGTACGTTTAGAGTGGTTTTGGGATTGGATCCGTGCTTTTTGGGGTTTTCTTTCGTTTTTGGGGGTGATCCTGTTCTTGTTTGGGGTGTTTTTGACGTGTTTTGGGTTCTCCGTTGGGTTTCGTTGGGTTTTCCGTGGTCATCATGGTGGAAAAGTGTAAATTGTGGGTTTTGGAGAACATCAGGTAGGTTTATGAGGACTTTTGGGGCAGATTCATGGTTTTTAGGGTTTTCTTCTGTTTTTTTCTAGTGATCCAGTTCTTTTTCGGCGTGTTTTTGACGTGTTTTGGCTTCTCCGTTGGATTTCGTTGGGTTTTCCGTGGTCATCATGGTGGAAAAGTGTAAATTGTGGGTTTTGGAGAACATCAGGTAGGTTTAGGGGGACTTTTGGGGTGGATTCATGGTATTTGTTTTTTTGTTTGTTTTTTTTTTTTTTTTTGAGGTGATCCCGTTCTTTTTGGGGGTGTTTTTGACGTGTTTTGGGGTCTCCGTTGGTTTCGTTGGGTTTTCCGTGGTCATCATGGTGGAAAAGTGTAAATTGTGGGTTTTGGAGAACATCAGGTAGGTTTATGAGGACTTTTGGGGCAGATTCAAGGTTTTTAGGGTTTTCTTCTGTTTTTTTTTTTTTTTTTTTCTAGTGATCCAGTTGTTTTTTGGGGTGTTTTTGACGTGTTTTGGGGTCTCCGTTGGGTTTCGTTGGGTTTTCCGTGGTCATCATGGTGGAAAAGTGTAAATTGTGGGTTTTGGAGAACATCAGGTAGGTTTAGGGGGACTTTTGGGGTGGATCAATGGCTTTTAGGCTTTTCTTTCGGTTTTGGGGGTGATCCCGCTTTTTTTTGTGGTGTTTTTGACGTGTTTTGGGGTTTCCGTTGGGTTTCGTTGATTTCCTAATGTGTTTTAAGTTTGTTGGGAGTGGACTTTGGGATTTGGAGAACATCAGGTAGGTTTAGTGTGGTTTTGGGGTGGATCTATGGTATTTGGGTTTTTCTTCTGTTTTTTCGGGGAGAGTGATCCAATTCATTTTTGGGGTGTTTTTGACTTGTTTTGTGTTCTCCGTTGGGTTTTGTTGGGTTCTTGTTGGTCATCATGTTGGAAAAGTGTAAATTGCATGTTTTGGAGAACATCAGGTAGGTTTAGTGTGTTTTTGGGGTGGATCTATGGTATTTGGGTTTTTCTTCTGTTTTTTTGGGTGGAGTGATCCAATTCATTTTTGGGGTGTTTTTGACTTGTTTTGGGGTCTCCGTTGGGTTTTAGTTGGATTCTCGTTGGTCCTTAAGGTAAATGGGAATGGATTGTGGGTTTTGAAGAAGATCAGGTGAGTTTAGGGTGGTTTTGCGGGGAAATTCATAGTTTTTGGTGTCTTTTCTTCTGATCCAGTTCTTTTCTGGGGTGTTTTTGACGTGTTTTGGGGTTTCCGTTGGGTTTCGTTGAGTTCCTAATGGGTTTTATGGTGGTTGGGAGTGGACATTTGGATTTGGAGAAGATCAGGTACGTTTAGAGTGGTTTTGGGATTGGATCCGTGCTTTTTGGGGTTTTCTTTCGTTTTTGGGGGTGATCCTGTTGTTGTTTGGGGTGTTTATGACGTGTTTTGTGGTCTCTGTTTTGTTTCGTTGTGTTTTCCTTGTTCATTTTGGTGGAAAAGTCTGAATAGTGGGTTTTGGAGAACATCAGGTATGTTTAGGGCGTTTTTGGGATTTGATCCGTGCTTTTTGTGGATTTTGTTCCAGTTTTGGGGGTGATTCCGTTCTTGTTTGTGGTGTTTTTGACGTGTTTTGGGTTCTCCGTTGGGTTTTGTTGGGTTTTCCGTGGTCATCATGGTGGAAAAGTGTAAATTCTGGGTTTTGGAGAACATCAGGTAGGTTTAGGGGGACTTTTGGGGTGGATTCATGGTATTTGTTTTTTTTTTTGTTTTTTTTTTTTTTTTTTTTGAGGTGATCCCGTTCTTTTTGGGGGTGTTTTTGATGTGTTTTGGGGTCTCCGTTGGGTTCTGTGGGGTTCTTGTTGGTCATCATGTTGGAAAAGTGTAAATTGTGGATTTTGGAGAATATCAGGTGAGTTTAAGTTTTTCTGGGTGGTGAATCTATGGTTTTGGGGGAATTCTTCTGGTTTTTTTTTAGCGTTTTCTTCTGTTTTTTAGGGTGGTCCCATTCTTTTTTGGGGTGTTTTTGACATATTTTGGGGTCTCCGTTGGTTTTTGTTGGGTTCTTGTTGTTCATCATGGTGAAAACGTGTAAATTGTGGGTATTGGAGAACATCAGGTAGGTTTAGGGGGACTTTTGGGGTGGATCAATGGCTTTTAGGCTTTTCTTTCGGTTTTGGGGGTGATCCCGCTTTTTTTTGTGGTGTTTTTGACGTGTTTTGGGGTTTCCGTTGGGTTTCGTTGATTTCCTAATGTGTTTTAAGTTTGTTGGGAGTGGACTTTGGGATTTGGAGAACATCAGGTAGGTTTAGTGTGTTTTTGGGTGGATCTATGGTATTTGGGGTTTTCTTCTGTTTTTTCGGGGAGAGTGATCCAATTCATTTTTGGGGTGTTTTTGACTTGTTTTGTGTTCTCCGTTGGGTTTTGTTGGGTTCTTGTTGGTCATCATGTTGGAAAAGTGTAAATTGCGTGTTTTGGAGAACATCAGGTAGGTTTAGTGTGGTTTTGGGGTGGATCTATGTTTTTTGGGGATTTTCTTCCAGTTTTGGGGGTGATTCCGTTCTTGTTTGTGGTGTTTTTGACTTGTTTTGGGGTCTCCGTTGGGTTTTGTTGGGTTCTTGTTGGTCATCATGTTGGAAAAGTGTAAATTGCGTGTTTTGGAGAACATCAGGTAGGTTTAGTGTGGTTTTGGGGTGGATCTATGTTTTTTGGGGATTTTCTTCCAGTTTTGGGGGTGATTCCGTTCTTGTTTGGGGTGTTTTTGACTTGTTTTGGGGTCTCCGTTGGGTTTTAGTGTGATTCTCGTTGGTCCTTAAGGTAAATGGGAATGGATTGTGGGTTTTGAAGAAGATCAGGTGAGTTTAGGGTGGTTTTGCGGGGAAATTCATAGTTTTTGGTGTCTTTTCTTCTGATCCAGTTCTTTTCTGGGGTGTTTTTGACGTGTTTTGGGGTTTCCGTTGGGTTTCGTTGAGTTCCTAATGGGTTTTATGGTGGTTGGGAGTGGACATTTGGATTTGGAGAAGATCAGGTACGTTTAGAGTGGTTTTGGGATTGGATCCGTGCTTTTTGGGGTTTTCTTTCGTTTTTGGGGGTGATCCTGTTGTTGTTTGGGGTGTTTTTGACGTGTTTTGTGGTCTCTGTTTTGTTTCGTTGTGTTTTCCTTGTTCATTTTGGTGGAAAAGTCTGAATAGTGGGTTTTGGAGAACATCAGGTATGTTTAGGGCGTTTTTGGGATTTGATCCGTGCTTTTTGGGGATTTTGTTCCAGTTTTGGGGGTGATTCCGTTCTTGTTTGTGGTGTTTTTGACGTGTTTTGGGTTCTCCGTTGGGTTTCGTTGGGTTTTCCGTGGTCATCATGGTGGAAAAGTGTAAATTGTGGGTTTTGGAGAACATCAGGTAGGTTTAGGGGGACTTTTGGGGTGGATTCATGGTATTTGTTTTTGTTTTTTTTTTTTTTTTTGTTTTTTTTTTGAGGTGATCCCGTTCTTTTTGGGTGTGTTTTTGATGTGTTTTGGGGTCTCCGTTGGGTTTTGTGGGGTTCTTGTTGGTCATCATGTTGGAAAAGTGTAAATTGTGGATTTTGGAGAATATCAGGTGAGTTTAAGTTTTTCTGGGTGGTGAATCTATGGTTTTGGGGGAATTCTTCTGTTTTTTTTTAGCGTTTTCTTCTGTTTTTTAGGGTGGTCCCATTCTTTTTTGGGGTGTTTTTGACATATTTTGGGGTCTCCGTTGGTTTTTGTTGGGTTCTTGTTGTTCATCATGGTGAAAACGTGTAAATTGTGGGTAATGGAGAACATCAGGTAGGTTTAGGGGGACTTTTGGGGTGGATCAATGGCTTTTAGGCTTTTCTTTCGGTTTTGGGGGTGATCCCGCTTTTTTTTTGTGGTGTTTTTGACGTGTTTTGGGGTTTCCGTTGGGTTTCGTTGATTTCCTAATGTGTTTTAAGTTTGTTGGGAGTGGACTTTGGGATTTGGAGAACATCAGGTAGGTTTAGGGGGACTTTTTGGGGTGGATTCATGGTATTTGGGGTTTTCTTTTTTTTTTTTGGGGGGGGGAGTGATCCAATTCATTTTTGGGGTGTTTTTGACTTGTTTTGTGTTCTCCGTTGGGTTTTGTTGGGTTCTTGTTGGTCATCATGTTGGAAAAGTGTAAATTGCGTGTTTTGGAGAACATCAGGTAGGTTTAGTGTGTTTTTGGGGTGGATCTATGGTATTTGGGTTTTTCTTCTGTTTTTTTGGGGGGAGTGGTCCAATTCATTTTTGGGGTGTTTTTGACTTGTTTTGGGGTCTCCGTTGGGTTTTAGTGTGATTCTCGTTGGTCCTTAAGGTAAATGGGAATGGATTGTGGGTTTTGAAGAAGATCAGGTGAGTTTAGGGTGGTTTTGCGGGGAAATTCATAGTTTTTGGTGTCTTTTCTTCTGATCCAGTTCTTTTCTGGGGTGTTTTTGACGTGTTTTGGGGTTTCCGTTGGGTTTCGTTGAGTTCCTAATGGGTTTTATGGTGGTTGGGAGTGGACATTTGGATTTGGAGAAGATCAGGTACGTTTAGAGTGGTTTTGGGATTGGATCCGTGCTTTTTGGGGTTTTCTTTCGTTTTTGGGGGTGATCCTGTTGTTGTTTGGGGTGTTTTTGACGTGTTTTGTGGTCTCTGTTTTGTTTCGTTGTGTTTTCCTTGTTCATTTTGGTGGAAAAGTCTGAATAGTGGGTTTTGGAGAACATCAGGTATGTTTAGGGCGTTTTTGGGATTTGATCCGTGCTTTTTGGGGATTTTGTTCCAGTTTTGGGGGTGATTCCGTTCTTGTTTGTGGTGTTTTTGACGTGTTTTGGGTTCTCCGTTGGGTTTCGTTGGGTTTTCCGTGGTCATCATGGTGGAAAAGTGTAAATTGTGGGTTTTGGAGAACATCAGGTAGGTTTAGGGGGACTTTTGGGGTGGATCAATGGCTTTTAGGCTTTTCTTTCGGTTTTGGGGGTGATCCAGCTTTTTTTTGTGGTGTTTTTGACGTGTTTTGGGGTTTCCGTTGGGTTTCGTTGATTTCCTAATGTGTTTTAAGTTTGTTGGGAGTGGACTTTGGGATTTGGAGAACATCAGGTAGGTTTAGTGTGGTTTTGGGGTGGATCTATGTTTTTTGGGGATTTTCTTCCAGTTTTGGGGGTGATTCCGTTCTTGTTTGGGGTGTTTTTGACTTGTTTTGGGGTCTCCGTTGGGTTTTAGTTGGATTCTCGTTGGTCCTTAAGGTAAATGGGAATGAATTGTGGGTTTTGAAGAAGATCAGGTGAGTTTAGGGTGGTTTTGCGGGGAAATTCATAGTTTTTGGTGTCTTTTCTTCTGATCCAGTTCTTTTCTGGGGTGTTTTTGACGTGTTTTGGGGTTTCCGTTGGGTTTCGTTGAGTTCCTAATGGGTTTTATGGTGGTTGGGAGTGGACATTTGGATTTGGAGAAGATCAGGTACGTTTAGAGTGGTTTTGGGATTGGATCCGTGCTTTTTGGGGTTTTCTTTCGTTTTTGGGGGTGATCCTGTTCTTGTTTGGGGTGTTTTTGACGTGTTTTGGGTTCTCCGTTGGGTTTCGTTGGGTTTTCCGTGGTCATCATGGTGGAAAAGTGTAAATTGTGGGTTTTGGAGAACATCAGGTAGGTTTATGAGGACTTTTGGGGCAGATTCATGGTTTTTAGGGTTTTCTTCTGTTTTTTTCTAGTGATCCAGTTCTTTTTCGGCGTGTTTTTGACGTGTTTTGGCTTCTCCGTTGGATTTCGTTGGGTTTTCCGTGGTCATCATGGTGGAAAAGTGTAAATTGTGGGTTTTGGAGAACATCAGGTAGGTTTAGGGGGACTTTTGGGGTGGATTCATGGTATTTGTTTTTTTGTTTGTTTTTTTTTTTTTTTTTTTTGAGGTGATCCCGTTCTTTTTGGGGGTGTTTTTGACGTGTTTTGGGGTCTCCGTTGGTTTCGTTGGGTTTTCCGTGGTCATCATGGTGGAAAAGTGTAAATTGTGGGTTTTGGAGAACATCAGGTAGGTTTAGGGGGACTTTTGGGGTGGATCAATGGCTTTTAGGCTTTTCTTTCGGTTTTGGGGGTGATCCCGCTTTTTTTTGTGGTGTTTTTGACGTGTTTTGGGGTTTCCGTTGGGTTTCGTTGATTTCCTAATGTGTTTTAAGTTTGTTGGGAGTGGACTTTGGGATTTGGAGAACATCAGGTAGGTTTAGTGTGGTTTTGGGGTGGATCTATGGTATTTGGGTTTTTCTTCTGTTTTTTCGGGGAGAGTGATCCAATTCATTTTTGGGGTGTTTTTGACTTGTTTTGTGTTCTCCGTTGGGTTTTGTTGGGTTCTTGTTGGTCATCATGTTGGAAAAGTGTAAATTGCATGTTTTGGAGAACATCAGGTAGGTTTAGTGTGTTTTTGGGGTGGATCTATGGTATTTGGGTTTTTCTTCTGTTTTTTTGGGTGGAGTGATCCAATTCATTTTTGGGGTGTTTTTGACTTGTTTTGGGGTCTCCGTTGGGTTTTAGTTGGATTCTCGTTGGTCCTTAAGGTAAATGGGAATGGATTGTGGGTTTTGAAGAAGATCAGGTGAGTTTAGGGTGGTTTTGCGGGGAAATTCATAGTTTTTGGTGTCTTTTCTTCTGATCCAGTTCTTTTCTGGGGTGTTTTTGACGTGTTTTGGGGTTTCCGTTGGGTTTCGTTGAGTTCCTAATGGGTTTTATGGTGGTTGGGAGTGGACATTTGGATTTGGAGAAGATCAGGTACGTTTAGAGTGGTTTTGGGATTGGATCCGTGCTTTTTGGGGTTTTCTTTCGTTTTTGGGGGTGATCCTGTTCTTGTTTGGGGTGTTTTTGACGTGTTTTGTGGTCTCTGTTTTGTTTCGTTGTGTTTTCCTTGTTCATTTTGGTGGAAAAGTCTGAATAGTGGGTTTTGGAGAACATCAGGTATGTTTAGGGCGTTTTTGGGATTTGATCCGTGCTTTTTGTGGATTTTGTTCCAGTTTTGGGGGTGATTCCGTTCTTGTTTGTGGTGTTTTTGACGTGTTTTGGGTTCTCCGTTGGGTTTTGTTGGGTTTTCCGTGGTCATCATGGTGGAAAAGTGTAAATTGTGGGTTTTGGAGAACATCAGGTAGGTTTAGGGGGACTTTTGGGGTGGATTCATGGTATTTGTTTTTTTTTTTGTTTTTTTTTTTTTTTTTTTTGAGGTGATCCCGTTCTTTTTGGGGGTGTTTTTGATGTGTTTTGGGGTCTCCGTTGGGTTTTGTGGGGTTCTTGTTGGTCATCATGTTGGAAAAGTGTAAATTGTGGATTTTGGAGAATATCAGGTGAGTTTAAGTTTTTCTGGGTGGTGAATCTATGGTTTTGGGGGAATTCTTCTGGGTTTTTTTTAGCGTTTTCTTCTGTTTTTTAGGGTGGTCCCATTCTTTTTTGGGGTGTTTTTGACATATTTTGGGGTCTCCGTTGGTTTTTGTTGGGTTCTTGTTGTTCATCATGGTGAAAACGTGTAAATTGTGGGTATTGGAGAACATCAGGTAGGTTTAGGGGGACTTTTGGGGTGGATCAATGGCTTTTAGGCTTTTCTTTCGGTTTTGGGGGTGATCCCGCTTTTTTTTGTGGTGTTTTTGACGTGTTTTGGGGTTTCCGTTGGGTTTCGTTGATTTCCTAATGTGTTTTAAGTTTGTTGGGAGTGGACTTTGGGATTTGGAGAACATCAGGTAGGTTTAGTGTGTTTTTGGGTGGATCTATGGTATTTGGGGTTTTCTTCTGTTTTTTCGGGGAGAGTGATCCAATTCATTTTTGGGGTGTTTTTGACTTGTTTTGTGTTCTCCGTTGGGTTTTGTTGGGTTCTTGTTGGTCATCATGTTGGAAAAGTGTAAATTGCGTGTTTTGGAGAACATCAGGTAGGTTTAGTGTGGTTTTGGGGTGGATCTATGTTTTTTGGGGATTTTCTTCCAGTTTTGGGGGTGATTCCGTTCTTGTTTGTGGTGTTTTTGACTTGTTTTGGGGTCTCCGTTGGGTTTTGTTGGGTTCTTGTTGGTCATCATGTTGGAAAAGTGTAAATTGCGTGTTTTGGAGAACATCAGGTAGGTTTAGTGTGGTTTTGGGGTGGATCTATGTTTTTTGGGGATTTTCTTCCAGTTTTGGGGGTGATTCCGTTCTTGTTTGGGGTGTTTTTGACTTGTTTTGGGGTCTCCGTTGGGTTTTAGTGTGATTCTCGTTGGTCCTTAAGGTAAATGGGAATGGATTGTGGGTTTTGAAGAAGATCAGGTGAGTTTAGGGTGGTTTTGCGGGGAAATTCATAGTTTTTGGTGTCTTTTCTTCTGATCCAGTTCTTTTCTGGGGTGTTTTTGACGTGTTTTGGGGTTTCCGTTGGGTTTCGTTGAGTTCCTAATGGGTTTTATGGTGGTTGGGAGTGGACATTTGGATTTGGAGAAGATCAGGTACGTTTAGAGTGGTTTTGGGATTGGATCCGTGCTTTTTGGGGTTTTCTTTCGTTTTTGGGGGTGATCCTGTTGTTGTTTGGGGTGTTTTTGACGTGTTTTGTGGTCTCTGTTTTGTTTCGTTGTGTTTTCCTTGTTCATTTTGGTGGAAAAGTCTGAATAGTGGGTTTTGGAGAACATCAGGTATGTTTAGGGCGTTTTTGGGATTTGATCCGTGCTTTTTGGGGATTTTGTTCCAGTTTTGGGGGTGATTCCGTTCTTGTTTGTGGTGTTTTTGACGTGTTTTGGGTTCTCCGTTGGGTTTCGTTGGGTTTTCCGTGGTCATCATGGTGGAAAAGTGTAAATTGTGGGTTTTGGAGAACATCAGGTAGGTTTAGGGGGACTTTTGGGGTGGATTCATGGTATTTGTTTTTGTTTTTTTTTTTTTTTTGTTTTTTTTTTGAGGTGATCCCGTTCTTTTTGGGTGTGTTTTTGATGTGTTTTGGGGTCTCCGTTGGGTTTTGTGGGGTTCTTGTTGGTCATCATGTTGGAAAAGTGTAAATTGTGGATTTTGGAGAATATCAGGTGAGTTTAAGTTTTTCTGGGTGGTGAATCTATGGTTTTGGGGGAATTCTTCTGTTTTTTTTTAGCGTTTTCTTCTGTTTTTTAGGGTGGTCCCATTCTTTTTTGGGGTGTTTTTGACATATTTTGGGGTCTCCGTTGGTTTTTGTTGGGTTCTTGTTGTTCATCATGGTGAAAACGTGTAAATTGTGGGTAATGGAGAACATCAGGTAGGTTTAGGGGGACTTTTGGGGTGGATCAATGGCTTTTAGGCTTTTCTTTCGATTTTGGGGGTGATCCCGCTTTTTTTTTGTGGTGTTTTTGACGTGTTTTGGGGTTTCCGTTGGGTTTCGTTGATTTCCTAATGTGTTTTAAGTTTGTTGGGAGTGGACTTTGGGATTTGGAGAACATCAGGTAGGTTTAGGGGGACTTTTTGGGGTGGATTCATGGTATTTGGGGTTTTCTTTTTTTTTTTTTGGGCGGGGGAGTGATCCAATTCATTTTTGGGGTGTTTTTGACTTGTTTTGTGTTCTCCGTTGGGTTTTGTTGGGTTCTTGTTGGTCATCATGTTGGAAAAGTGTAAATTGCGTGTTTTGGAGAACATCAGGTAGGTTTAGTGTGGTTTTGGGGTGGATCTATGGTATTTGGGTTTTTCTTCTGTTTTTTTGGGGGGAGTGGTCCAATTCATTTTTGGGGTGTTTTTGACTTGTTTTGGGGTCTCCGTTGGGTTTTAGTGTGATTCTCGTTGGTCCTTAAGGTAAATGGGAATGGATTGTGGGTTTTGAAGAAGATCAGGTGAGTTTAGGGTGGTTTTGCGGGGAAATTCATAGTTTTTGGTGTCTTTTCTTCTGATCCAGTTCTTTTCTGGGGTGTTTTTGACGTGTTTTGGGGTTTCCGTTGGGTTTCGTTGAGTTCCTAATGGGTTTTATGGTGGTTGGGAGTGGACATTTGGATTTGGAGAAGATCAGGTACGTTTAGAGTGGTTTTGGGATTGGATCCGTGCTTTTTGGGGTTTTCTTTCGTTTTTGGGGGTGATCCTGTTCTTGTTTGGGGTGTTTTTGACGTGTTTTGTGGTCTCTGTTTTGTTTCGTTGTGTTTTCCTTGTTCATTTTGGTGGAAAAGTCTGAATAGTGGGTTTTGGAGAACATCAGGTATGTTTAGGGCGTTTTTGGGATTTGATCCGTGCTTTTTGGGGATTTTGTTCCAGTTTTGGGGGTGATTCCATTCTTGTTTGTGGTGTTTTTGACGTGTTTTGGGTTCTCCGTTGGGTTTCGTTGGGTTTTCCGTGGTCATCATGGTGGAAAAGTGTAAATTGTGGGTTTTGGAGAACATCAGGTAGGTTTAGGGGGACTTTTGGGGTGGATCAATGGCTTTTAGGCTTTTCTTTCGGTTTTGGGGGTGATCCCGCTTTTTTTTGTGGTGTTTTTGACGTGTTTTGGGGTTTCCGTTGGGTTTCGTTGATTTCCTAATGTGTTTTAAGTTTGTTGGGAGTGGACTTTGGGATTTGGAGAACATCAGGTAGGTTTAGTGTGGTTTTGGGGTGGATCTATGTTTTTTGGGGATTTTCTTCCAGTTTTGGGGGTGATTCCGTTCTTGTTTGGGGTGTTTTTGACTTGTTTTGGGGTCTCCGTTGGGTTTTAGTTGGATTCTCGTTGGTCCTTAAGGTAAATGGGAATGAATTGTGGGTTTTGAAGAAGATCAGGTGAGTTTAGGGTGGTTTTGCGGGGAAATTCATAGTTTTTGGTGTCTTTTCTTCTGATCCAGTTCTTTTCTGGGGTGTTTTTGACGTGTTTTGGGGTTTCCGTTGGGTTTCGTTGAGTTCCTAATGGGTTTTATGGTGGTTGGGAGTGGACATTTGGATTTGGAGAAGATCAGGTACGTTTAGAGTGGTTTTGGGATTGGATCCGTGCTTTTTGGGGTTTTCTTTCGTTTTTGGGGGTGATCCTGTTCTTGTTTGGGGTGTTTTTGACGTGTTTTGGGTTCTCCGTTGGGTTTCGTTGGGTTTTCCGTGGTCATCATGGTGGAAAAGTGTAAATTGTGGGTTTTGGAGAACATCAGGTAGGTTTATGAGGACTTTTGGGGCAGATTCATGGTTTTTAGGGTTTTCTTCTGTTTTTTTCTAGTGATCCAGTTCTTTTTCGGCGTGTTTTTGACGTGTTTTGGCTTCTCCGTTGGATTTCGTTGGGTTTTCCGTGGTCATCATGGTGGAAAAGTGTAAATTGTGGGTTTTGGAGAACATCAGGTAGGTTTAGGGGGACTTTTGGGGTGGATTCATGGTATTTGTTTTTTTTTTTGTTTTTTTTTTTTTTTTTTTGAGGTGATCCCGTTCTTTTTGGGGGTGTTTTTGACGTGTTTTGGGGTCTCCGTTGGTTTCGTTGGGTTTTCCGTGGTCATCATGGTGGAAAAGTGTAAATTGTGGGTTTTGGAGAACATCAGGTAGGTTTATGAGGACTTTTGGGGCAGATTCAAGGTTTTTAGGGTTTTCTTCTGTTTTTTTTTTTTTTTTTTCTAGTGATCCAGTTGTTTTTTGGGGTGTTTTTGACGTGTTTTGGGGTCTCCGTTGGGTTTCGTTGGGTTTTCCGTGGTCATCATGGTGGAAAAGTGTAAATTGTGGGTTTTGGAGAACATCAGGTAGGTTTAGGGGGACTTTTGGGGTGGATCAATGGCTTTTAGGCTTTTCTTTCGGTTTTGGGGGTGATCCCGCTTTTTTTTGTGGTGTTTTTGACGTGTTTTGGGGTTTCCGTTGGGTTTCGTTGATTTCCTAATGTGTTTTAAGTTTGTTGGGAGTGGACTTTGGGATTTGGAGAACATCAGGTAGGTTTAGTGTGGTTTTGGGGTGGATCTATGGTATTTGGGTTTTTCTTCTGTTTTTCTGGGGGGAGTGATCCAATTCATTTTTGGGGTGTTTTTGACTTGTTTTGTGTTCTCCGTTGGGTTTTGTTGGGTTCTTGTTGGTCATCATGTTGGAAAAGTGTAAATTGCATGTTTTGGAGAACATCAGGTAGGTTTAGTGTGTTTTTGGGGTGGATCTATGGTATTTGGGTTTTTCTTCTGTTTTTTTGGGTGGAGTGATCCAATTCATTTTTGGGGTGTTTTTGACTTGTTTTGGGGTCTCCGTTGGGTTTTAGTTGGATTCTCGTTGGTCCTTAAGGTAAATGGGAATGGATTGTGGGTTTTGAAGAAGATCAGGTGAGTTTAGGGTGGTTTTGCGGGGAAATTCATAGTTTTTGGTGTCTTTTCTTCTGATCCAGTTCTTTTCTGGGGTGTTTTTGACGTGTTTTGGGGTTTCCGTTGGGTTTCGTTGAGTTCCTAATGGGTTTTATGGTGGTTGGGAGTGGACATTTGGATTTGGAGAAGATCAGGTACGTTTAGAGTGGTTTTGGGATTGGATCCGTGCTTTTTGGGGTTTTCTTTCGTTTTTGGGGGTGATCCTGTTCTTGTTTGGGGTGTTTTTGACGTGTTTTGTGGTCTCTGTTTTGTTTCGTTGTGTTTTCCTTGTTCATTTTGGTGGAAAAGTCTGAATAGTGGGTTTTGGAGAACATCAGGTATGTTTAGGGCGTTTTTGGGATTTGATCCGTGCTTTTTGTGGATTTTGTTCCAGTTTTGGGGGTGATTCCGTTCTTGTTTGTGGTGTTTTTGACGTGTTTTGGGTTCTCCGTTGGGTTTTGTTGGGTTTTCCGTGGTCATCATGGTGGAAAAGTGTAAATTGTGGGTTTTGGAGAACATCAGGTAGGTTTAGGGGGACTTTTGGGGTGGATTCATGGTATTTGTTTTTTTTTTTTTTTTTTTTTTTTTTTTTTTTGAGGTGATCCCGTTCTTTTTGGGGGTGTTTTTGATGTGTTTTGGGGTCTCCGTTGGGTTTTGTGGGGTTCTTGTTGGTCATCATGTTGGAAAAGTGTAAATTGTGGATTTTGGAGAATATCAGGTGAGTTTAAGTTTTTCTGGGTGGTGAATCTATGGTTTTGGGGGAATTCTTCTGGTTTTTTTTTAGCGTTTTCTTCTGTTTTTTAGGGTGGTCCCATTCTTTTTTGGGGTGTTTTTGACATATTTTGGGGTCTCCGTTGGTTTTTGTTGGGTTCTTGTTGTTCATCATGGTGAAAACGTGTAAATTGTGGGTATTGGAGAACATCAGGTAGGTTTAGGGGGACTTTTGGGGTGGATCAATGGCTTTTAGGCTTTTCTTTCGGTTTTGGGGGTGATCCCGCTTTTTTTTGTGGTGTTTTTGACGTGTTTTGGGGTTTCCGTTGGGTTTCGTTGATTTCCTAATGTGTTTTAAGTTTGTTGGGAGTGGACTTTGGGATTTGGAGAACATCAGGTAGGTTTAGGGGGACTTTTGGGGTGGATTCATGGTATTTGGGGTTTTCTGTTTTTTTTTTTTGGGGGGGAGTGATCCAATTCATTTTTGGGGTGTTTTTGACTTGTTTTGTGTTCTCCGTTGGGTTTTGTTGGGTTCTTGTTGGTCATCATGTTGGAAAAGTGTAAATTGCATGTTTTGGAGAACATCAGGTAGGTTTAGTGTGTTTTTGGGGTGGATCTATGGTATTTGGGTTTTTCTTCTGTTTTTTTGGGGGGAGTGGTCCAATTCATTTTTGGGGTGTTTTTGACTTGTTTTGGGGTCTCCGTTGGGTTTTAGTGTGATTCTCGTTGGTCCTTAAGGTAAATGGGAATGGATTGTGGGTTTTGAAGAAGATCAGGTGAGTTTAGGGTGGTTTTGCGGGGAAATTCATAGTTTTTGGTGTCTTTTCTTCTGATCCAGTTCTTTTCTGGGGTGTTTTTGACGTGTTTTGGGGTTTCCGTTTGGTTTCGTTGAGTTCCTAATGGGTTTTATGGTGGTTGGGAGTGGACATTTGGATTTGGAGAAGATCAGGTACGTTTAGAGTGGTTTTGGGATTGGATCCGTGCTTTTTGGGGTTTTCTTTCGTTTTTGGGGGTGATCCTGTTCTTGTTTGGGGTGTTTTTGACGTGTTTTGTGGTCTCTGTTTTGTTTCGTTGTGTTTTCCTTGTTCATTTTGGTGGAAAAGTCTGAATAGTGGGTTTTGGAGAACATCAGGTATGTTTAGGGCGTTTTTGGGATTTGATCCGTGCTTTTTGGGGATTTTGTTCCAGTTTTGGGGGTGATTCCGTTCTTGTTTGTGGTGTTTTTGACGTGTTTTGGGTTCTCCGTTGGGTTTCGTTGGGTTTTCCGTGGTCATCATGGTGGAAAAGTGTAAATTGTGGGTTTTGGAGAACATCAGGTAGGTTTAGGGGGACTTTTGGGGTGGATTCATGGTATTTGGGGTTTTCTTTTTTTTTTGGGGGGGGGGGTGATCCAATTCATTTTTGGGGTGTTTTTGACTTGTTTTGGGGTCTCCGTTGGGTTTTGTTGGGTTCTTGTTGGTCATCATGTTGGAAAAGTGTAAATTGCGTGTTTTGGAGAACATCAGGTAGGTTTAGTGTGGTTTTGGGGTGGATCTATGGTATTTGGGTTTTTCTTCTGTTTTTTTGGGGGGAGTGATCCAATTCATTTTTGGGGTGTTTTTGACTTGTTTTGGGGTCTCCGTTGGGTTTTAGTTGGATTCTCGTTGGTCCTTAAGGTAAATGGGAATGGATTGTGGGTTTTGAAGAAGATCAGGTGAGTTTAGGGTGGTTTTGCGGGGAAATTCATAGTTTTTGGTGTCTTTTCTTCTGATCCAGTTCTTTTCTGGGGTGTTTTTGACGTGTTTTGGGGTTTCCGTTGGGTTTCGTTGAGTTCCTAATGGGTTTTATGGTGGTTGGGAGTGGACATTTGGATTTGGAGAAGATCAGGTACGTTTAGAGTGGTTTTGGGATTGGATCCGTGCTTTTTGGGGTTTTCTTTCGTTTTTGGGGGTGATCCTGTTCTTGTTTGGGGTGTTTTTGACGTGTTTTGTGGTCTCTGTTTTGTTTCGTTGTGTTTTCCTTGTCCATTTTGGTGGAAAATGCTGAATAGTTGGTTTTGGAGAACATCAGGTATTTAGGGCGTTTTTGGGATTTGATCCGTGCTTTTTGTGGATTTTGTTCCAGTTTTGGGGGTGATTCCGTTCTTGTTTGGGGTGTTTTTGACGTGTTTTGGGTTCTCCGTTGGGTTTCGTTGGGTTTTCCGTGGTCATCATGGTGGAAAAGTGTAAATTGTGGGTTTTGGAGAACATCAGGTAGGTTTATGAGGACTTTTGGGACAGATTCAAAGTTTTTAGGGTTTTCTTCTGTTTTTTTCTAGTGATCCAGTTGTTTTTGGGGGTGTTTTTGATGTGTTTTGGGTTCTCCGTTGGGTTTCGTTGGGTTTTCCGTGGTCATCATGGTGGAAAAGTGTAAATTGTGGGTTTTGGAGAACATCAGGTAGGTTTAGGGGGACTTTTGGGGTGGATCAATGGCTTTTAGGCTTTTCTTTCGGTTTTGGGGGTGATCCCGCTTTTTTTTGTGGTGTTTTTGACGTGTTTTGGGGTTTCCGTTGGGTTTCGTTGATTTCCTAATGTGTTTTAAGTTTGTTGGGAGTGGACTTTGGGATTTGGAGAACATCAGGTAGGTTTAGGGGGACTTTTGGTGTGGATTCATGGTATTTGGGGTTTTCTTTTTTTTTTGGGGGGGGGGGTGATCCAATTCATTTTTGGGGTGTTTTTGACTTGTTTTGTGTTCTCCGTTGGGTTTTGTTGGGTTCTTGTTGGTCATCATGTTGGAAAAGCGTAAATTGCGTGTTTTGGAGAACATCAGGTAGGTTTAGTGTGGTTTTGGGGTGGATCTATGGTATTTGGGTTTTTCTTCTGTTTTTTTGGGGGGAGTGATCCAATTCATTTTTGGGGTGTTTTTGACTTGTTTTGGGGTCTCCGTTGGGTTTTAGTTGGATTCTCGTTGGTCCTTAAGGTAAATGGGAATGGATTGTGGGTTTTGAAGAAGATCAGGTGAGTTTAGGGTGGTTTTGCGGGGAAATTCATAGTTTTTGGTGTCTTTTCTTCTGATCCAGTTCTTTTCTGGGGTGTTTTTGACGTGTTTTGGGGTTTCCGTTGGGTTTCGTTGAGTTCCTAATGGGTTTTATGGTGGTTGGGAGTGGACATTTGGATTTGGAGAAGATCAGGTACGTTTAGAGTGGTTTTGGGATTGGATCCGTGCTTTTTGGGGTTTTCTTTCGTTTTTGGGGGTGATCCTGTTCTTGTTTGGGGTGTTTTTGACGTGTTTTGTGGTCTCTGTTTTGTTTCGTTGTGTTTTCCTTGTCCATTTTAGTGGAAAATGCTGAATAGTTGGTTTTGGAGAACATCAGGTATTTAGGGCGTTTTTGGGATTTGATCCGTGCTTTTTGTGGATTTTGTTCCAGTTTTGGGGGTGATTCCGTTCTTGTTTGTGGTGTTTTTGACGTGTTTTGGGTTCTCCGTTAGGTTTCGTTGGGTTTTCCGCGGTCATCATGGTGGAAAAGTGTAAATTGTGGGTTTTGGAGAACATCAGGTAGGTTTAGGGGGACTTTTGGTGCAGATTCAAGGTTTTTAGGGTTTTCTTCTGTTTTTTCTAGTGATCCAGTTGTTTTTTGGCATGTTTTTGACGTGTTTTGGGTTCTCCGTTGGGTTTCGTTGGGTTTTCCGTGGTCATCATGGTGGAAAAGTGTAAATTGTGGGTTTTGGAGAACATCAGGTAGGTTTATGAGGACTTTTGGGACAGATTCAAGGTTTTTAGGGTTTTCTTCTGTTTTTTTCTAGTGATCCAGTTGTTTTTTGGGGTGTTTTTGACGTGTTTTGGGTTCTCCGTTGGGTTTCGTTGGGTTTTCCGTGGTCATCATGGTGGAAAAGTGTAACTTGTGGGTTTTGGAGAACATCAGGTAGGTTTAGGGGGACTTTTGGGGTGGATTCATGGTATTTGTTTTTTTTTTTTCTGGTTTTTTTTTTTTTTTTTTTTGAGGTGATCCCGTTCTTTTTGGGGGTGTTTTTGATGTGTTTTGGGGTCTCCGTTGGGTTTTGTGGGGTTCTTGTTGGTCATCATGTTGGAAAAGTGTAAATTGTGGATTTTGGAGAATATCAGGTGAGTTTAAGTTTTTCTGGGTGGTGAATCTATGGTTTTGGGGGAATTCTTCTGTTTTTTTTTAGCGTTTTCTTCTGTTTTTTAGGGTGGTTCCATTCTTTTTTGGGGTGTTTTTGACATATTTTGGGGTCTCCGTTGGTTTTTGTTTGGTTCTTGTTGTTCATCATGGTGAAAACGGGTAAATTGTGGGTAATGGAGAACATCAGGTAGGTTTAGGGGGACTTTTGGGGTGGATCAATGGCTTTTAGTGTTTTCTTTCGGTTTTGGGGGTGATCCCGCTTTTTTTTGTGGTGTTTTTGACGTGTTTTGGGGTTTCCGTTGGGTTTCGTTGATTTCCTAATGTGTTTTAAGTTTGTTGGGAGTGGACTTTGGGATTTGGAGAACATCAGGTAGGTTTAGGGGGACTTTTGGTGTGGATTCATGGTATTTGGGGTTTTCTTTTTTTTTTGGGGGGGGGGGTGATCCAATTCATTTTTGGGGTGTTTTTGACTTGTTTTGGGGTCTCCGTTGGGTTTTGTTGGGTTCTTGTTGGTCATCATGTTGGAAAAGTGTAAATTGCGTGTTTTGGAGAACATCAGGTAGGTTTAGTGTGGTTTTGGGGTGGATCTATGGTATTTGGGTTTTTCTTCTGTTTTTTTGGGGGGAGTGATCCAATTCATTTTTGGGGTGTTTTTGACTTGTTTTGGGGTCTCCGTTGGGTTTTAGTTGGATTCTCGTTGGTCCTTAAGGTAAATGGGAATGGATTGTGGGTTTTGAAGAAGATCAGGTGAGTTTAGGGTGGTTTTGCGGGGAAATTCATAGTTTTTGGTGTCTTTTCTTCTGATCCAGTTCTTTTCTGGGGTGTTTTTGACGTGTTTTGGGGTTTCCGTTGGGTTTCGTTGAGTTCCTAATGGGTTTTATGGTGGTTGGGAGTGGACATTTGGATTTGGAGAACATCAGGTACGTTTAGAGTGGTTTTGGGATTGGATCCGTGCTTTTTGGGGTTTTCTTTCGTTTTTGGGGGTGATCCTGTTCTTGTTTGGGGTGTTTTTGACGTGTTTTGTGGTCTCTGTTTTGTTTCGTTGTGTTTTCCTTGTCCATTTTGGTGGAAAAGGCTGAATAGTTGGTTTTGGAGAACATCAGGTATTTAGGGCGTTTTTGGGATTTGATCCGTGCTTTTTGTGGATTTTGTTCCAGTTTTGCGGGTGATTCCGTTCTTGTTTGTGGTGTTTTTGACGTGTTTTGGGTTCTCCGTTAGGTTTCGTTGGGTTTTCCGCGGTCATCATGGTGGAAAAGTGTAAATTGTGGGTTTTGGAGAACATCAGGTAGGTTTAGGGGGACTTTTGGTGCAGATTCAAGGTTTTTAGGGTTTTCTTCTGTTTTTTCTAGTGATCCAGTTGTTTTTTGGCATGTTTTTGACGTGTTTTGGGTTCTCCGTTGGGTTTCGTTGGGTTTTCCGTGGTCATCATGGTGGAAAAGTGTAAATTGTGGGTTTTGGAGAACATCAGGTAGGTTTATGAGGACTTTTGGGACAGATTCAAAGTTTTTAGGGTTTTCTTCTGTTTTTTTCTAGTGATCCAGTTGTTTTTTGGGGTGTTTTTGACGTGTTTTGGGTTCTCCGTTGGGTTTCGTTGGGTTTTCCGTGGTCATCATGGTGGAAAAGTGTAAATTGTGGGTTTTGGAGAACATCAGGTAGGTTTAGGGGGACTTTTGGGGTGGATTCATGGTATTTGTTTTTTTTTTTTCTGTTTTTTTTTTTTTTTTTTTTTTTTTTGAGGTGATCCCGTTCTTTTTGGGGGTGTTTTTGATGTGTTTTGGGGTCTCCGTTGGGTTTTGTGGGGTTCTTGTTGGTCATCATGTTGGAAAAGTGTAAATTGTGGATTTTGGAGAATATCAGGTGAGTTGAAGTTTTTCTGGGTGGTGAATCTATGGTTTTGGGGGAATTCTTCTGTTTTTTTTAGGGTTTTCTTCTGTTTTTTAGGGTGGTCCCATTCTTTTTTGGGGTGTTTTTGACATATTTTGGGGTCTCCGTTGGTTTTTGTTTGGTTCTTGTTGTTCATCATGGTGAAAACGGGTAAATTGTGGGTATTGGAGAACATCAGGTAGGCTTAGGGGGACTTTTGGGGTGGATCAATGGCTTTTAGGCTTTTCTTTCGGTTTTGGGGGTGATCCCGCTTTTTTTTGTGGTGTTTTTGACGTGTTTTGGGGTTTCCGTTGGGTTTCGTTGATTTCCTAATGTGTTTTAAGTTTGTTGGGAGTGGACTTTGGGATTTGGAGAACATCAGGTAGGTTTAGTGTGGTTTTGGGGTGGATCTATGTATTTTGGGGATTTTCTTCCAGTTTTGGGGGTGATTCCGTTCTTGTTTGGGGTGTTTTTGACTTGTTTTGGGGTCTCCGTTGGGTTTTAGTTGGATTCTCGTTGGTCCTTAAGGTAAATGGGAATGAATTGTGGGTTTTGAAGAAGATCAGGTGAGTTTAGGGTGGTTTTGCGGGGAAATTCATAGTTTTTGGTGTCTTTTCTTCTGATCCAGTTCTTTTCTGGGGTGTTTTTGACGTGTTTTGGGGTTTCCGTTGGGTTTCGTTGAGTTCCTAATGGGTTTTATGGTGGTTGGGAGTGGACATTTGGATTTGGAGAAGATCAGGTACGTTTAGAGTGGTTTTGGGATTGGATCCGTGCTTTTTGGGGTTTTCTTTCGTTTTTGGGGGTGATCCTGTTCTTGTTTGGGGTGTTTTTGACGTGTTTTGGGTTCTCCGTTGGGTTTCGTTGGGTTTTCCGTGGTCATCATGGTGGAAAAGTGTAAATTGTGGGTTTTGGAGAACATCAGGTAGGTTTATGAGGACTTTTGGGGCAGATTCATGGTTTTTAGGGTTTTCTTCTGTTTTTTTCTAGTGATCCAGTTCTTTTTCGGCGTGTTTTTGACGTGTTTTGGGTTCTCCGTTGGATTTCGTTGGGTTTTCCGTGGTCATCATGGTGGAAAAGTGTA
Source organism: Aythya ferina (assembly GCF_964211825.1). Taxonomy (NCBI): domain Eukaryota; kingdom Metazoa; phylum Chordata; class Aves; order Anseriformes; family Anatidae; genus Aythya; species Aythya ferina. Next base: position 155,209 of record NW_028181363.1, read on the forward strand.
AATTGTGGGTTTTGGAGAACATCAGGTAGGTTTATGAGGACTTTTGGGGTGGATTCATGGTATTTGTTTTTTTGTTTGTTTTTTTTTTTTTTTTGAGGTGATCCCGTTCTTTTTGGGGGTGTTTTTGACGTGTTTTGGGGTCTCCGTTGGTTTCGTTGGGTTTTCCGTGGTCATCATGGTGGAAAAGTGTAAATTGTGGGTTTTGGAGAACATCAGGTAGGTTTATGAGGACTTTTGGGGCAGATTCAAGGTTTTTAGGGTTTTCTTCTGTTTTTTTTTTTTTTTTTTTTCTAGTGATCCAGTTGTTTTTTGGCGTGTTTTTGACGTGTTTTGGGGTCTCCGTTGGGTTTCGTTGGGTTTTCCGTGGTCATCATGGTGGAAAAGTGTAAATTGTGGGTTTTGGAGAACATCAGGTAGGTTTAGGGGGACTTTTGGGGTGGATCAATGGCTTTTAGGCTTTTCTTTCGGTTTTGGGGGTGATCCCGCTTTTTTTTGTGGTGTTTTTGACGTGTTTTGGGGTTTCCGTTGGGTTTCGTTGATTTCCTAATGTGTTTTAAGTTTGTTGGGAGTGGACTTTGGGATTTGGAGAACATCAGGTAGGTTTAGTGTGGTTTTGGGGTGGATCTATGTTTTTTGGGGATTTTCTTCCAGTTTTGGGGGTGATTCCGTTCTTGTTTGGGGTGTTTTTGACTTGTTTTGGGGTCTCCGTTGGGTTTTAGTTGGATTCTCGTTGGTCCTTAAGGTAAATGGGAATGAATTGTGGGTTTTGAAGAAGATCAGGTGAGTTTAGGGTGGTTTTGCGGGGAAATTCATAGTTTTTGGTGTCTTTTCTTCTGATCCAGTTCTTTTCTGGGGTGTTTTTGACGTGTTTTGGGGTTTCCGTTGGGTTTCGTTGAGTTCCTAATGGGTTTTATGGTGGTTGGGAGTGGACATTTGGATTTGGAGAAGATCAGGTACGTTTAGAGTGGTTTTGGGATTGGATCCGTGCTTTTTGGGGTTTTCTTTCGTTTTTGGGGGTGATCCTGTTCTTGTTTGGGGTGTTTTTGATGTGTTTTGGGTTCTCCGTTGGGTTTCGTTGGGTTTTCCGTGGTCATCATGGTGGAAAAGTGTAAATTGTGGGTTTTGGAGAACATCAGGTAGGTTTAGGGGGACTTTTGGGGTGGATCAATGGCTTTTAGGCTTTTCTTTCGGTTTTGGGGGTGATCCCGCTTTTTTTTGTGGTGTTTTTGACGTGTTTTGGGGTTTCCGTTGGGTTTCGTTGATTTCCTAATGTGTTTTAAGTTTGTTGGGAGTGGACTTTGGGATTTGGAGAACATCAGGTAGGTTTAGTGTGGTTTTGGGGTGGATCTATGGTATTTGGGTTTTTCTTCTGTTTTTCTGGGGGGAGTGATCCAATTCATTTTTGGGGTGTTTTTGACTTGTTTTGTGTTCTCCGTTGGGTTTTGTTGGGTTCTTGTTGGTCATCATGTTGGAAAAGTGTAAATTGCATGTTTTGGAGAACATCAGGTAGGTTTAGTGTGTTTTTGGGGTGGATCTATGGTATTTGGGTTTTTCTTCTGTTTTTTTGGGGGGAGTGATCCAATTCATTTTTGGGGTGTTTTTGACTTGTTTTGGGGTCTCCGTTGGGTTTTAGTGTGATTCTCGTTGGTCCTTAAGGTAAATGGGAATGGATTGTGGGTTTTGAAGAAGATCAGGTGAGTTTAGGGTGGTTTTGCGGGGAAATTCATAGTTTTTGGTGTCTTTTCTTCTGATCCAGTTCTTTTCTGGGGTGTTTTTGACGTGTTTTGGGGTTTCCGTTGGGTTTCGTTGAGTTCCTAATGGGTTTTATGGTGGTTGGGAGTGGACATTTGGATTTGGAGAAGATCAGGTACGTTTAGAGTGGTTTTGGGATTGGATCCGTGCTTTTTGGGGTTTTCTTTCGTTTTTGGGGGTGATCCTGTTGTTGTTTGGGGTGTTTTTGACGTGTTTTGTGGTCTCTGTTTTGTTTCGTTGTGTTTTCCTTGTTCATTTTGGTGGAAAAGTCTGAATAGTGGCTTTTGGAGAACATCAGGTATGTTTAGGGCGTTTTTGGGATTTGATCCGTGCTTTTTGTGGATTTTGTTCCAGTTTTGGGGGTGATTCCGTTCTTTTTCGGCGTGTTTTTGACGTGTTTTGGGTTCTCCGTTGGGTTTCGTTGGGTTTTCCGTGGTCATCATGGTGGAAATGTGTAAATTGTGGGTTTTGGAGAACATCAGGTAGGTTTATGAGGACTTTTGGGGTGGATTCATGGTATTTGTTTTTTTTTTTTTCTGTTTTTTTTTTTTTTTTTTTGAGGTGATCCCGTTCTTTTTTGGGGTGTTTTTGATGTGTTTTGGGGTCTCCGTTGGGTTTTGTTGGGTTCTTGTTGGTCATCATGTTGGAAAAGTGTAAATTGTGGATTTTGGAGAATATCAGGTGAGTTTAAGTTTTTCTGGGTGGTGAATCTATGGTTTTGGGGGAATTCTTCTGTTTTTTTTTTTAGCGTTTTCTTCTGTTTTTTAGGGTGGTCCCATTCTTTTTTGGGGTGTTTTTGACATATTTTGGGGTCTCCGTTGGTTTTTGTTGGGTTCTTGTTGTTCATCATGGTGAAAACGGGTAAATTGTGGGTATTGGAGAACATCAGGTAGGTTTAGGGGGACTTTTGGGGTGGATCAATGGCTTTTAGGCTTTTCTTTCGGTTTTGGAGGTGATCCCGCTTTTTTTTTTTGTGGTGTTTTTGACGTGTTTTGGGGTTTCCGTTGCGTTTCATTGATTTCCTAATGTGTTTTAAGTTTGTTGGGAGTGGACTTTGGGATTTGGAGAACATCAGGTAGGTTTAGTGTGTTTTTGGGTGGATCTATGGTATTTGGGTTTTTCTTCTGTTTTTTTGGGGGGAGTGATCCAATTCATTTTTGGGGTGTTTTTGACTTGTTTTGTGTTCTCCGTTGGGTTTTGTTGGGTTCTTGTTGGTCATCATGTTGGAAAAGTGTAAATTGCGTGTTTTGGAGAACATCAGGTAGGTTTAGTGTGGTTTTGGGGTGGATCTATGTTTTTTGGGGATTTTCTTCCAGTTTTGGGGGTGATTCCGTTCTTGTTTGTGGTGTTTTTGACTTGTTTTGGGGTCTCCGTTGGGTTTTGTTGGGTTCTTGTTGGTCATCATGTTGGAAAAGTGTAAATTGCGTGTTTTGGAGAACATCAGGTAGGTTTAGTGTGTTTTTGGGGTGGATCTATGGTATTTGGGTTTTTCTTCTGTTTTTGGGGGGGAGTGATCCAATTCATTTTTGGGGTGTTTTTGACTTGTTTTGGGGTCTCCGTTGGGTTTTAGTGTGATTCTCGTTGGTCCTTAAGGTAAATGGGAATGGATTGTGGGTTTTGAAGAAGATCAGGTGAGTTTAGGGTGGTTTTGCGGGGAAATTCATAGTTTTTGGTGTCTTTTCTTCTGATCCAGTTCTTTTCTGGGGTGTTTTTGACGTGTTTTGGGGTTTCCGTTGGGTTTCGTTGAGTTCCTAATGGGTTTTATGGTGGTTGGGAGTGGACATTTGGATTTGGAGAACATCAGGTACGTTTAGAGTGGTTTTGGGATTGGATCCGTGCTTTTTGGGGTTTTCTTTCGTTTTTGGGGGTGATCCTGTTCTTGTTTGGGGTGTTTTTGACGTGTTTTGTGGTCTCTGTTTTGTTTCGTTGTGTTTTCCTTGTTCATTTTGGTGGAAAAGTCTGAATAGTGGGTTTTGGAGAACATCAGGTATGTTTAGGGCGTTTTTGGGATTTGATCCGTGCTTTTTGGGGATTTTGTTCCAGTTTTGGGGGTGATTCCGTTCTTGTTTGTGGTGTTTTTGACGTGTTTTGGGTTCTCCGTTGGGTTTCGTTGGGTTTTCCGTGGTCATCATGGTGGAAAAGTGTAAATTGTGGGTTTTGGAGAACATCAGGTAGGTTTAGGGGGACTTTTGGGGTGGATTCATGGTATTTGTTTTTGGTTTTGTTTTTTTGTTTTTTTTTTTTTTTGAGGTGATCCCGTTCTTTTTGGGGGTGTTTTTGATGTGTTTTGGGGTCTCCGTTGGGTTTTGTGGGGTTCTTGTTGGTCATCATGTTGGAAAAGTGTAAATTGTGGATTTTGGAGAATATCAGGTGAGTTTAAGTTTTTCTGGGTGGTGAATCTATGGTTTTGGGGGAATTCTTCTGGTTTTTTTTTAGCGTTTTCTTCTGTTTTTTAGGGTGGTCCCATTCTTTTTTGGGGTGTTTTTGACATATTTTGGGGTCTCCGTTGGTTTTTGTTGGGTTCTTGTTGTTCATCATGGTGAAAACGGGTAAATTGTGGGTATTGGAGAACATCAGGTAGGTTTAGGGGGACTTTTGGGGTGGATCAATGGCTTTTAGGCTTTTCTTTCGGTTTTGGGGGTGATCCCGCTTTTTTTTGTGGTGTTTTTGACGTGTTTTGGGGTTTCCGTTGGGTTTCGTTGATTTCCTAATGTGTTTTAAGTTTGTTGGGAGTGGACTTTGGGATTTGGAGAACATCAGGTAGGTTTAGTGTGTTTTTGGGTGGATCTATGGTATTTGGGGTTTTCTTCTGTTTTTTCGGGGAGAGTGATCCAATTCATTTTTGGGGTGTTTTTGACTTGTTTTTTGTTCTCCGTTGGGTTTTGTTGGGTTCTTGTTGGTCATCATGTTGGAAAAGTGTAAATTGCGTGTTTTGGAGAACATCAGGTAGGTTTAGTGTGGTTTTGGGGTGGATCTATGTTTTTTGGGGATTTTCTTCCAGTTTTGGGGGTGATTCCGTTCTTGTTTGTGGTGTTTTTGACTTGTTTTGGGGTCTCCGTTGGGTTTTGTTGGGTTCTTGTTGGTCATCATGTTGGAAAAGTGTAAATTGCGTGTTTTGGAGAACATCAGGTAGGTTTAGTGTGGTTTTGGGGTGGATCTATGGTATTTGGGTTTTTCTTCTGTTTTTTGGGGGGGAGTGATCCAATTCATTTTTGGGGTGTTTTTGACTTGTTTTGGGGTCTCCGTTGGGTTTTAGTGTGATTCTCGTTGGTCCTTAAGGTAAATGGGAATGGATTGTGGGTTTTGAAGAAGATCAGGTGAGTTTAGGGTGGTTTTGCGGGGAAATTCATAGTTTTTGGCGTCTTTTCTTCTGATCCAGTTCTTTTCTGGGGTGTTTTTGACGTGTTTTGGGGTTTCCGTTGGGTTTCGTTGAGTTCCTAATGGGTTTTATGGTGGTTGGGAGTGGACATTTGGATTTGGAGAAGATCAGGTACGTTTAGAGTGTTTTTTGGATTTGATCCGTGCTTTTTGGGGTTTTCTTTCGTTTTTGGGGGTGATCCTGTTCTTGTTTGGGGTGTTTTTGACGTGTTTTGTGGTCTCTGTTTTGTTTCGTTGTGTTTTCCTTGTTCATTTTGGTGGAAAAGGCTGAATAGTGGGTTTTGGAGAACATCAGGTATGTTTAGGGCGTTTTGGGGATTTGATCCGTGCTTTTTGTGGATTTTGTTCCAGTTTTGGGGGTGATTCCGTTCTTGTTTGTGGTGTTTTTGACGTGTTTTGGGTTCTCCGTTGGGTTTCGTTGGGTTTTCCGTGGTCATCATGGTGGAAAAGTGTAAATTGTGGGTATTGGAGAACATCAGGTAGGTTTAGGGTGACTTTTGTGGTGGATTCATTGTATTTGTTTTTGTTTTTGTTTTTTTGTGTTTTTTTTTTTTTGAGGTGATCCCGTTCTTTTTGGGGGTGTTTTTGATGTGTTTTGGGGTCTCCGTTGGGTTTTGTGGGGTTCTTGTTGGTCATCATGTTGGAAAAGTGTAAATTGCATGTTTTGGAGAACATCAGGTAGGTTTAGTGTGTTTTTGGGGTGGATCTATGGTATTTGGGTTTTTCTTCTGTTTTTTTGGGGGGAGTGGTCCAATTCATTTTTGGGGTGTTTTTGACTTGTTTTGGGGTCTCCGTTGGGTTTTAGTTGGATTCTCGTTGGTTTTTAAGGTAAATGGGAATGGATTGTGGGTTTTGAAGAAGATCAGGTGAGTTTAGGGTGGTTTTGCGGGGAAATTCATAGTTTTTGGTGTCTTTTCTTCTGATCCAGTTCTTTTCTGGGGTGTTTTTGACGTGTTTTGGGGTTTCCGTTGGGTTTCGTTGAGTTCCTAATGGGTTTTATGGTGGTTGGGAGTGGACATTTGGATTTGGAGAAGATCAGGTACGTTTAGAGTGGTTTTGGGATTGGATCCGTGCTTTTTGGGGTTTTCTTTCGTTTTTGGGGGTGATCCTGTTCTTGTTTGGGGTGTTTTTGACGTGTTTTGTGGTCTCTGTTTTGTTTCGTTGTGTTTTCCTTGTTCATTTTGGTGGAAAAGTCTGAATAGTGGGTTTTGGAGAACATCAGGTATGTTTAGGGCGTTTTTGGGATTTGATCCGTGCTTTTTGGGGATTTTGTTCCAGTTTTGGGGGTGATTCCGTTCTTGTTTGTGGTGTTTTTGACGTGTTTTGGGTTCTCCGTTGGGTTTCGTTGGGTTTTCCGCGGTCATCATGGTGGAAAAGTGTAAATTGTGGGTTTTGGAGAACATCAGGTAGGTTTAGGGGGACTTTTGGTGCAGATTCAAGGTTTTTAGGGTTTTCTTCTGTTTTTTCTAGTGATCCAGTTGTTTTTTGGCATGTTTTTGACGTGTTTTGGGTTCTCCGTTGGGTTTCGTTGGGTTTTCCGTGGTCATCATGGTGGAAAAGTGTAAATTGTGGGTTTTGGAGAACATCAGGTAGGTTTATGAGGACTTTTGGGACAGATTCAAGGTTTTTAGGGTTTTCTTCTGTTTTTTTCTAGTGATCCAGTTGTTTTTTGGGGTGTTTTTGACGTGTTTTGGGTTCTCCGTTGGGTTTCGTTGGGTTTTCCGTGGTCATCATGGTGGAAAAGTGTAACTTGTGGGTTTTGGAGAACATCAGGTAGGTTTAGGGGGACTTTTGGGGTGGATTCATGGTATTTGTTTTTTTTTTTTCTGGTTTTTTTTTTTTTTTTTTTTGAGGTGATCCCGTTCTTTTTGGGGGTGTTTTTGATGTGTTTTGGGGTCTCCGTTGGGTTTTGTGGGGTTCTTGTTGGTCATCATGTTGGAAAAGTGTAAATTGTGGATTTTGGAGAATATCAGGTGAGTTTAAGTTTTTCTGGGTGGTGAATCTATGGTTTTGGGGGAATTCTTCTGTTTTTTTTTAGCGTTTTCTTCTGTTTTTTAGGGTGGTTCCATTCTTTTTTGGGGTGTTTTTGACATATTTTGGGGTCTCCGTTGGTTTTTGTTTGGTTCTTGTTGTTCATCATGGTGAAAACGGGTAAATTGTGGGTAATGGAGAACATCAGGTAGGTTTAGGGGGACTTTTGGGGTGGATCAATGGCTTTTAGTGTTTTCTTTCGGTTTTGGGGGTGATCCCGCTTTTTTTTGTGGTGTTTTTGACGTGTTTTGGGGTTTCCGTTGGGTTTCGTTGATTTCCTAATGTGTTTTAAGTTTGTTGGGAGTGGACTTTGGGATTTGGAGAACATCAGGTAGGTTTAGGGGGACTTTTGGTGTGGATTCATGGTATTTGGGGTTTTCTTTTTTTTTTGGGGGGGGGGGTGATCCAATTCATTTTTGGGGTGTTTTTGACTTGTTTTGGGGTCTCCGTTGGGTTTTGTTGGGTTCTTGTTGGTCATCATGTTGGAAAAGTGTAAATTGCGTGTTTTGGAGAACATCAGGTAGGTTTAGTGTGGTTTTGGGGTGGATCTATGGTATTTGGGTTTTTCTTCTGTTTTTTTGGGGGGAGTGATCCAATTCATTTTTGGGGTGTTTTTGACTTGTTTTGGGGTCTCCGTTGGGTTTTAGTGTGATTCTCGTTGGTCCTTAAGGTAAATGGGAATGGATTGTGGGTTTTGAAGAAGATCAGGTGAGTTTAGGGTGGTTTTGCGGGGAAATTCATAGTTTTTGGTGTCTTTTCTTCTGATCCAGTTCTTTTCTGGGGTGTTTTTGACGTGTTTTGGGGTTTCCGTTGGGTTTCGTTGAGTTCCTAATGGGTTTTATGGTGGTTGGGAGTGGACATTTGGATTTGGAGAAGATCAGGTACGTTTAGAGTGGTTTTGGGATTGGATCCGTGCTTTTTGGGGTTTTCTTTCGTTTTTGGGGGTGATCCTGTTCTTGTTTGGGGTGTTTTTGACGTGTTTTGGGTTCTCCGTTGGGTTTCGTTGGGTTTTCCGTGGTCATCATGGTGGAAAAGTGTAAATTGTGGGTTTTGGAGAACATCAGGTAGGTTTATGAGGACTTTTGGGGCAGATTCATGGTTTTTAGGGTTTTCTTCTGTTTTTTTCTAGTGATCCAGTTCTTTTTCGGCGTGTTTTTGACGTGTTTTGGGTTCTCCGTTGGATTTCGTTGGGTTTTCCGTGGTCATCATGGTGGAAAAGTGTAAATTGTGGGTTTTGGAGAACATCAGGTAGGTTTATGAGGACTTTTGGGGTGGATTCATGGTATTTGTTTTTTTGTTTGTTTTTTTTTTTTTTTTGAGGTGATCCCGTTCTTTTTGGGGGTGTTTTTGACGTGTTTTGGGGTCTCCGTTGGTTTCGTTGGGTTTTCCGTGGTCATCATGGTGGAAAAGTGTAAATTGTGGGTTTTGGAGAACATCAGGTAGGTTTATGAGGACTTTTGGGGCAGATTCAAGGTTTTTAGGGTTTTCTTCTGTTTTTTTTTTTTTTTTTTTTCTAGTGATCCAGTTGTTTTTTGGCGTGTTTTTGACGTGTTTTGGGGTCTCCGTTGGGTTTCGTTGGGTTTTCCGTGGTCATCATGGTGGAAAAGTGTAAATTGTGGGTTTTGGAGAACATCAGGTAGGTTTAGGGGGACTTTTGGGGTGGATCAATGGCTTTTAGGCTTTTCTTTCGGTTTTGGGGGTGATCCCGCTTTTTTTTGTGGTGTTTTTGACGTGTTTTGGGGTTTCCGTTGGGTTTCGTTGATTTCCTAATGTGTTTTAAGTTTGTTGGGAGTGGACTTTGGGATTTGGAGAACATCAGGTAGGTTTAGTGTGGTTTTGGGGTGGATCTATGTTTTTTGGGGATTTTCTTCCAGTTTTGGGGGTGATTCCGTTCTTGTTTGGGGTGTTTTTGACTTGTTTTGGGGTCTCCGTTGGGTTTTAGTTGGATTCTCGTTGGTCCTTAAGGTAAATGGGAATGGATTGTGGGTTTTGAAGAAGATCAGGTGAGTTTAGGGTGGTTTTGCGGGGAAATTCATAGTTTTTGGTGTCTTTTCTTCTGATCCAGTTCTTTTCTGGGGTGTTTTTGACGTGTTTTGGGGTTTCCGTTGGGTTTCGTTGAGTTCCTAATGGGTTTTATGGTGGTTGGGAGTGGACATTTGGATTTGGAGAAGATCAGGTACGTTTAGAGTGGTTTTGGGATTGGATCCGTGCTTTTTGGGGTTTTCTTTCGTTTTTGGGGGTGATCCTGTTCTTGTTTGGGGTGTTTTTGATGTGTTTTGGGTTCTCCGTTGGGTTTCGTTGGGTTTTCCGTGGTCATCATGGTGGAAAAGTGTAAATTGTGGGTTTTGGAGAACATCAGGTAGGTTTATGAGGACTTTTGGGGCAGATTCATGGTTTTTAGGGTTTTCTTCTGTTTTTTTCTAGTGATCCAGTTCTTTTTCGGCGTGTTTTTGACGTGTTTTGGCTTCTCCGTTGGATTTCGTTGGGTTTTCCGTGGTCATCATGGTGGAAAAGTGTAAATTGTGGGTTTTGGAGAACATCAGGTAGGTTTAGGGGGACTTTTGGGGTGGATTCATGGTATTTGTTTTTTTGTTTGTTTTTTTTTTTTTTTTGAGGTGATCCCGTTCTTTTTGGGGGTGTTTTTGACGTGTTTTGGGGTCTCCGTTGGTTTCGTTGGGTTTTCCGTGGTCATCATGGTGGAAAAGCGTAAATTGTGGGTTTTGGAGAACATCAGGTAGGTTTATGAGGACTTTTGGGGCAGATTCAAGGTTTTTAGGGTTTTCTTCTGTTTTTTTTTTTTTTTTTTTTTTTTTCTAGTGATCCAGTTGTTTTTTGGCGTGTTTTTGACGTGTTTTGGGGTCTCCGTTGGGTTTCGTTGGGTTTTCCGTGGTCATCATGGTGGAAAAGTGTAAATTGTGGGTTTTGGAGAACATCAGGTAGGTTTAGGGGGACTTTTGGGGTGGATCAATGGCTTTTAGGCTTTTCTTTCGGTTTTGGGGGTGATCCCGCTTTTTTTTGTGGTGTTTTTGACGTGTTTTGGGGTTTCCGTTGGGTTTCGTTGATTTCCTAATGTGTTTTAAGTTTGTTGGGAGTGGACTTTGGGATTTGGAGAACATCAGGTAGGTTTAGTGTGGTTTTGGGGTGGATCTATGGTATTTGGGTTTTTCTTCTGTTTTTCTGGGGGGAGTGATCCAATTCATTTTTGGGGTGTTTTTGACTTGTTTTGTGTTCTCCGTTGGGTTTTGTTGGGTTCTTGTTGGTCATCATGTTGGAAAAGTGTAAATTGCATGTTTTGGAGAACATCAGGTAGGTTTAGTGTGTTTTTGGGGTGGATCTATGGTATTTGGGTTTTTCTTCTGTTTTTTTGGGTGGAGTGATCCAATTCATTTTTGGGGTGTTTTTGACTTGTTTTGGGGTCTCCGTTGGGTTTTAGTTGGATTCTCGTTGGTCCTTAAGGTAAATGGGAATGGATTGTGGGTTTTGAAGAAGATCAGGTGAGTTTAGGGTGGTTTTGCGGGGAAATTCATAGTTTTTGGTGTCTTTTCTTCTGATCCAGTTCTTTTCTGGGGTGTTTTTGACGTGTTTTGGGGTTTCCGTTGGGTTTCGTTGAGTTCCTAATGGGTTTTATGGTGGTTGGGAGTGGACATTTGGATTTGGAGAAGATCAGGTACGTTTAGAGTGGTTTTGGGATTGGATCCGTGCTTTTTGGGGTTTTCTTTCGTTTTTGGGGGTGATCCTGTTGTTGTTTGGGGTGTTTTTGACGTGTTTTGTGGTCTCTGTTTTGTTTCGTTGTGTTTTCCTTGTTCATTTTGGTGGAAAAGTCTGAATAGTGGCTTTTGGAGAACATCAGGTATGTTTAGGGCGTTTTTGGGATTTGATCCGTGCTTTTTGTGGATTTTGTTCCAGTTTTGGGGGTGATTCCGTTCTTTTTCGGCGTGTTTTTGACGTGTTTTGGGTTCTCCGTTGGGTTTCGTTGGGTTTTCCGTGGTCATCATGGTGGAAAAGTGTAAATTGTGGGTTTTGGAGAACATCAGGTAGGTTTATGAGGACTTTTGGGGTGGATTCATGGTATTTGTTTTTTTTTTTTTCTGTTTTTTTTTTTTTTTTTTTGAGGTGATCCCGTTCTTTTTTGGGGTGTTTTTAATGTGTTTTGGGGTCTCCGTTGGGTTTTGTTGGGTTCTTGTTGGTCATCATGTTGGAAAAGTGTAAATTGTGGATTTTGGAGAATATCAGGTGAGTTTAAGTTTTTCTGGGTGGTGAATCTATGGTTTTGGGGGAATTCTTCTGTTTTTTTTTTTAGCGTTTTCTTCTGTTTTTTAGGGTGGTCCCATTCTTTTTTGGGGTGTTTTTGACATATTTTGGGGTCTCCGTTGGTTTTTGTTGGGTTCTTGTTGTTCATCATGGTGAAAACGGGTAAATTGTGGGTATTGGAGAACATCAGGTAGGTTTAGGGGGACTTTTGGGGTGGATCAATGGCTTTTAGGCTTTTCTTTCGGTTTTGGAGGTGATCCCGCTTTTTTTTTTTGTGGTGTTTTTGACGTGTTTTGGGGTTTCCGTTGCGTTTCATTGATTTCCTAATGTGTTTTAAGTTTGTTGGGAGTGGACTTTGGGATTTGGAGAACATCAGGTAGGTTTAGTGTGTTTTTGGGTGGATCTATGGTATTTGGGTTTTTCTTCTGTTTTTTTGGGGGGAGTGATCCAATTCATTTTTGGGGTGTTTTTGACTTGTTTTGTGTTCTCCGTTGGGTTTTGTTGGGTTCTTGTTGGTCATCATGTTGGAAAAGTGTAAATTGCGTGTTTTGGAGAACATCAGGTAGGTTTAGTGTGGTTTTGGGGTGGATCTATGTTTTTTGGGGATTTTCTTCCAGTTTTGGGGGTGATTCCGTTCTTGTTTGTGGTGTTTTTGACTTGTTTTGGGGTCTCCGTTGGGTTTTGTTGGGTTCTTGTTGGTCATCATGTTGGAAAAGTGTAAATTGCGTGTTTTGGAGAACATCAGGTAGGTTTAGTGTGTTTTTGGGGTGGATCTATGGTATTTGGGTTTTTCTTCTGTTTTTGGGGGGGAGTGATCCAATTCATTTTTGGGGTGTTTTTGACTTGTTTTGGGGTCTCCGTTGGGTTTTAGTGTGATTCTCGTTGGTCCTTAAGGTAAATGGGAATGGATTGTGGGTTTTGAAGAAGATCAGGTGAGTTTAGGGTGGTTTTGCGGGGAAATTCATAGTTTTTGGTGTCTTTTCTTCTGATCCAGTTCTTTTCTGGGGTGTTTTTGACGTGTTTTGGGGTTTCCGTTGGGTTTCGTTGAGTTCCTAATGGGTTTTATGGTGGTTGGGAGTGGACATTTGGATTTGGAGAACATCAGGTACGTTTAGAGTGGTTTTGGGATTGGATCCGTGCTTTTTGGGGTTTTCTTTCGTTTTTGGGGGTGATCCTGTTGTTGTTTGGGGTGTTTTTGACGTGTTTTGTGGTCTCTGTTTTGTTTCGTTGTGTTTTCCTTGTTCATTTTGGTGGAAAAGTCTGAATAGTGGGTTTTGGAGAACATCAGGTATGTTTAGGGCGTTTTTGGGATTTGATCCGTGCTTTTTGGGGATTTTGTTCCAGTTTTGGGGGTGATTCCGTTCTTGTTTGTGGTGTTTTTGACGTGTTTTGGGTTCTCCGTTGGGTTTCGTTGGGTTTTCCGTGGTCATCATGGTGGAAAAGTGTAAATTGTGGGTTTTGGAGAACATCAGGTAGGTTTAGGGGGACTTTTGGGGTGGATTCATGGTATTTGTTTTTGGTTTTGTTTTTTTGTTTTTTTTTTTTTTTGAGGTGATCCCGTTCTTTTTGGGGGTGTTTTTGATGTGTTTTGGGGTCTCCGTTGGGTTTTGTGGGGTTCTTGTTGGTCATCATGTTGGAAAAGTGTAAATTGTGGATTTTGGAGAATATCAGGTGAGTTTAAGTTTTTCTGGGTGGTGAATCTATGGTTTTGGGGGAATTCTTCTGGTTTTTTTTTAGCGTTTTCTTCTGTTTTTTAGGGTGGTCCCATTCTTTTTTGGGGTTTTTTTGACATATTTTGGGGTCTCCGTTGGTTTTTGTTGGGTTCTTGTTGTTCATCATGGTGAAAACGGGTAAATTGTGGGTATTGGAGAACATCAGGTAGGTTTAGGGGGACTTTTGGGGTGGATCAATGGCTTTTAGGCTTTTCTTTCGGTTTTGGGGGTGATCCCGCTTTTTTTTGTGGTGTTTTTGACGTGTTTTGGGGTTTCCGTTGGGTTTCGTTGATTTCCTAATGTGTTTTAAGTTTGTTGGGAGTGGACTTTGGGATTTGGAGAACATCAGGTAGGTTTAGTGTGTTTTTGGGTGGATCTATGGTATTTGGGGTTTTCTTCTGTTTTTTCGGGGAGAGTGATCCAATTCATTTTTGGGGTGTTTTTGACTTGTTTTTTGTTCTCCGTTGGGTTTTGTTGGGTTCTTGTTGGTCATCATGTTGGAAAAGTGTAAATTGCGTGTTTTGGAGAACATCAGGTAGGTTTAGTGTGGTTTTGGGGTGGATCTATGTTTTTTGGGGATTTTCTTCCAGTTTTGGGGGTGATTCCGTTCTTGTTTGTGGTGTTTTTGACTTGTTTTGGGGTCTCCGTTGGGTTTTGTTGGGTTCTTGTTGGTCATCATGTTGGAAAAGTGTAAATTGCGTGTTTTGGAGAACATCAGGTAGGTTTAGTGTGGTTTTGGGGTGGATCTATGGTATTTGGGTTTTTCTTCTGTTTTTTGGGGGGGAGTGATCCAATTCATTTTTGGGGTGTTTTTGACTTGTTTTGGGGTCTCCGTTGGGTTTTAGTGTGATTCTCGTTGGTCCTTAAGGTAAATGGGAATGGATTGTGGGTTTTGAAGAAGATCAGGTGAGTTTAGGGTGGTTTTGCGGGGAAATTCATAGTTTTTGGCGTCTTTTCTTCTGATCCAGTTCTTTTCTGGGGTGTTTTTGACGTGTTTTGGGGTTTCCGTTGGGTTTCGTTGAGTTCCTAATGGGTTTTATGGTGGTTGGGAGTGGACATTTGGATTTGGAGAAGATCAGGTACGTTTAGAGTGTTTTTTGGATTTGATCCGTGCTTTTTGGGGTTTTCTTTCGTTTTTGGGGGTGATCCTGTTCTTGTTTGGGGTGTTTTTGACGTGTTTTGTGGTCTCTGTTTTGTTTCGTTGTGTTTTCCTTGTTCATTTTGGTGGAAAAGGCTGAATAGTGGGTTTTGGAGAACATCAGGTATGTTTAGGGCGTTTTGGGGATTTGATCCGTGCTTTTTGTGGATTTTGTTCCAGTTTTGGGGGTGATTCCGTTCTTGTTTGTGGTGTTTTTGACGTGTTTTGGGTTCTCCGTTGGGTTTCGTTGGGTTTTCCGTGGTCATCATGGTGGAAAAGTGTAAATTGTGGGTATTGGAGAACATCAGGTAGGTTTAGGGTGACTTTTGTGGTGGATTCATTGTATTTGTTTTTGTTTTTGTTTTTTTGTGTTTTTTTTTTTTTGAGGTGATCCCGTTCTTTTTGGGGGTGTTTTTGATGTGTTTTGGGGTCTCCGTTGGGTTTTGTGGGGTTCTTGTTGGTCATCATGTTGGAAAAGTGTAAATTGCATGTTTTGGAGAACATCAGGTAGGTTTAGTGTGTTTTTGGGGTGGATCTATGGTATTTGGGTTTTTCTTCTGTTTTTTTGGGGGGAGTGGTCCAATTCATTTTTGGGGTGTTTTTGACTTGTTTTGGGGTCTCCGTTGGGTTTTAGTTGGATTCTCGTTGGTTTTTAAGGTAAATGGGAATGGATTGTGGGTTTTGAAGAAGATCAGGTGAGTTTAGGGTGGTTTTGCGGGGAAATTCATAGTTTTTGGTGTCTTTTCTTCTGATCCAGTTCTTTTCTGGGGTGTTTTTGACGTGTTTTGGGGTTTCCGTTGGGTTTCGTTGAGTTCCTAATGGGTTTTATGGTGGTTGGGAGTGGACATTTGGATTTGGAGAAGATCAGGTACGTTTAGAGTGGTTTTGGGATTGGATCCGTGCTTTTTGGGGTTTTCTTTCGTTTTTGGGGGTGATCCTGTTCTTGTTTGGGGTGTTTTTGACGTGTTTTGTGGTCTCTGTTTTGTTTCGTTGTGTTTTCCTTGTTCATTTTGGTGGAAAAGTCTGAATAGTGGGTTTTGGAGAACATCAGGTATGTTTAGGGCGTTTTTGGGATTTGATCCGTGCTTTTTGGGGATTTTGTTCCAGTTTTGGGGGTGATTCCGTTCTTGTTTGTGGTGTTTTTGACGTGTTTTGGGTTCTCCGTTGGGTTTCGTTGGGTTTTCCGCGGTCATCATGGTGGAAAAGTGTAAATTGTGGGTTTTGGAGAACATCAGGTAGGTTTAGGGGGACTTTTGGTGCAGATTCAAGGTTTTTAGGGTTTTCTTCTGTTTTTTCTAGTGATCCAGTTGTTTTTTGGCATGTTTTTGACGTGTTTTGGGTTCTCCGTTGGGTTTCGTTGGGTTTTCCGTGGTCATCATGGTGGAAAAGTGTAAATTGTGGGTTTTGGAGAACATCAGGTAGGTTTATGAGGACTTTTGGGACAGATTCAAGGTTTTTAGGGTTTTCTTCTGTTTTTTTCTAGTGATCCAGTTGTTTTTTGGGGTGTTTTTGACGTGTTTTGGGTTCTCCGTTGGGTTTCGTTGGGTTTTCCGTGGTCATCATGGTGGAAAAGTGTAAATTGTGGGTTTTGGAGAACATCAGGTAGGTTTAGGGGGACTTTTGGGGTGGATTCATGGTATTTGTTTTTTTTTTTTCTGGTTTTTTTTTTTTTTTTTTTTTTTTTTGAGGTGATCCCGTTCTTTTTGGGGGTGTTTTTGATGTGTTTTTGGGGTCTCCGTTGGGTTTTGTGGGGTTCTTGTTGGTCATCATGTTGGAAAAGTGTAAATTGTGGATTTTGGAGAATATCAGGTGAGTTTAAGTTTTTCTGGGTGGTGAATCTATGGTTTTGGGGGAATTCTTCTGTTTTTTTTTAGCGTTTTCTTCTGTTTTTTAGGGTGGTCCCATTCTTTTTTGGGGTGTTTTTGACATATTTTGGGGTCTCCGTTGGTTTTTGTTTGGTTCTTGTTGTTCATCATGGTGAAAACGGGTAAATTGTGGGTATTGGAGAACATCAGGTAGGTTTAGGGGGACTTTTGGGGTGGATCAATGGCTTTTAGGCTTTTCTTTCGGTTTTGGGGGTGATCCCGCTTTTTTTTGTGGTGTTTTTGACGTGTTTTGGGGTTTCCGTTGGGTTTCGTTGATTTCCTAATGTGTTTTAAGTTTGTTGGGAGTGGACTTTGGGATTTGGAGAACATCAGGTAGGTTTAGGGGAACTTTTGGTGTGGATTCATGGTATTTGGGGTTTTCTTTTTTTTTTGGGGGGGGGGGTGATCCAATTCATTTTTGGGGTGTTTTTGACTTGTTTTGGGGTCTCCGTTGGGTTTTGTTGGGTTCTTGTTGGTCATCATGTTGGAAAAGTGTAAATTGCGTGTTTTGGAGAACATCAGGTAGGTTTAGTGTGGTTTTGGGGTGGATCTATGGTATTTGGGTTTTTCTTCTGTTTTTTTGGGGGGAGTGATCCAATTCATTTTTGGGGTGTTTTTGACTTGTTTTGGGGTCTCCGTTGGGTTTTAGTGTGATTCTCGTTGGTCCTTAAGGTAAATGGGAATGGATTGTGGGTTTTGAAGAAGATCAGGTGAGTTTAGGGTGGTTTTGCGGGGAAATTCATAGTTTTTGGTGTCTTTTCTTCTGATCCAGTTCTTTTCTGGGGTGTTTTTGACGTGTTTTGGGGTTTCCGTTGGGTTTCGTTGAGTTCCTAATGGGTTTTATGGTGGTTGGGAGTGGACATTTGGATTTGGAGAAGATCAGGTACGTTTAGAGTGGTTTTGGGATTGGATCCGTGCTTTTTGGGGTTTTCTTTGGTTTTGGGGGTGATCCTGTTCTTGTTTGGGGTGTTTTTGACGTGTTTTGGGTTCTCCGTTGGGTTTCGTTGGTTTTTCCGTGGTCATCATGGTGGAAAAGTGTAAATTGTGGGTTTTGGAGAACATCAGGTAGGTTTATGAGAACTTTTGGGGCAGATTCATGGTTTTTAGGGTTTTCTTCTGTTTTTTTCTAGTGATCCAGTTCTTTTTCGGCGTGTTTTTGACGTGTTTTGGGTTCTCCGTTGGGTTTCGTTGGGTTTTCCGTGGTCATCATGGTGGAAACGTGTAAATTGTGGGTTTTGGAGAACATCAGGTAGGTTTATGAGGACTTTTGGGGTGGATTCATGGTATTTGTTTTTTTGTTTGTTTTTTTTTTTTTTTTTGAGGTGATCCCGTTCTTTTTGGGGGTGTTTTTGATGTGTTTTGGGGTCTCCGTTGGGTTTTGTGGGGTTCTTGTTGGTCATCATGTTGGAAAAGTGTAAATTGTGGATTTTGGAGAATATCAGGTGAGTTTAAGTTTTTCTGGGTGGTGAATCTATGGTTTTGGGGGAATTCTTCTGTTTTTTTTAGTGTTTTCTTCTGTTTTTTAGGGTGGTCCCATTCTTTTTTGGGGTGTTTTTGACATATTTTGGGGTCTCCGTTGGTTTTTGTTTGGTTCTTGTTGTTCATCATGGTGAAAAGGGGTAAATTGTGGGTATTGGAGAACATCAGGTAGGCTTAGGGGGACTTTTGGGGTGGATCAATGGCTTTTAGGCTTTTCTTTCGGTTTTGGGGGTGATCCCGCTTTTTTTTGTGGTGTTTTTGACGTGTTTTGGGGTTTCCGTTGGGTTTCGTTGATTTCCTAATGTGTTTTAAGTTTGTTGGGAGTGGACTTTGGGATTTGGAGAACATCAGGTAGGTTTAGTGTGGTTTTGGGGTGGATCTATGGTATTTGGGTTTTTCTTCTGTTTTTTTGGGGGGAGTGATCCAATTCATTTTTGGGGTGTTTTTGACTTGTTTTGGGGTCTCCGTTGGGTTTTAGTTGGATTCTCGTTGGTCCTTAAGGTAAATGGGAATGGATTGTGGGTTTTGAAGAAGATCAGGTGAGTTTAGGGTGGTTTTGCGGGGAAATTCATAGTTTTTGGCGTCTTTTCTTCTGATCCAGTTCTTTTCTGGGGTGTTTTTGACGTGTTTTGGGGTTTCCGTTGGGTTTCGTTGAGTTCCTAATGGGTTTTATGGTGGTTGGGAGTGGGCATTTGGATTTGGAGAAGATCAGGTACGTTTAGAGTGGTTTTGGGATTGGATCCGTGCTTTTTGGGGTTTTCTTTCGTTTTTGGGGGTGATCCTGTTCTTGTTTGGGGTGTTTTTGACGTGTTTTGGGTTCTCTGTTGGGTTTCGTTGTGTTTTCCTTGTTCATTTTGGTGGAAAAGGCTGAATAGTGGGTTTTGGAGAACATCAGGTATGTTTAGGGCGTTTTTGGGATTTGATCCGTGCTTTTTGGGGATTTTGTTCCAGTTTTGGGGGTGATTCCGTTCTTGTTTGTGGTGTTTTTGACGTGTTTTGGGTTCTCCGTTGGGTTTCGTTGGGTTTTCCGTGGTCATCATGGTGGAAAAGTGTAAATTGTGGGTTTTGGAGAACATCAGGTAGGTTTAGGGGGACTTTTGGGGTGGATTCATGGTTTTTAGGGTTTTCTTCTGTTTTTTTCTAGTGATCCAGTTGTTTTTCGGCGTGTTTTTGACGTGTTTTGGGTTCTCCGTTGGGTTTCGTTGGGTTTTCCGTGGTCATCATGGTGGAAAAGTGTAAATTGTGGGTTTTGGAGAACATCAGGTAGGTTTAGGGGGACTTTTGGGGTGGATTCATGGTATTTGTTTTTTTTGTTTGTTTTTTTTTTTTTTTGAGGTGATCCCGTTCTTTTTGGGGGTGTTTTTGATGTGTTTTGGGGTCTCCGTTGGGTTTTGTGGGGTTCTTGTTGGTCATCATGTTGGAAAATTGTAAATTGTGGATTTTGGAGAATATCAGGTGAGTTTAAGTTTTTCTGGGTGGTGAATCTATGGTTTTGGGGGAATTCTTCTGTTTTTTTTTTTTTTAGCGTTTTCTTCTGATTTTAGAGTGGTCCTATTCTTTTTTGGGGTGTTTTTGACATATTTTGGGGTCTCCGTTGGTTTTTGTTTGGTTCTTGTTGTTCATCATGGTGAAAACGGGTAAATTGTGGGTATTGGAGAACATCAGGTAGGTTTAGGGGGACTTTTGGGGTGGATCAATGGCTTTTAGGGTTTTCTTTCGGTTTTGGGGGTGATCCCGCTTTTTTGTGGTGTTTTTGACGTGTTTTGGGGTTTCCGTTGGGTTTCGTTGATTTCCTAATGTGTTTTAAGTTTGTTGGGAGTGGACTTTGGGATTTGGAGAACATCAGGTAGGTTTAGTGTGTTTTTAGGTGGATCTATGGTATTTGGGGTTTTCTTCTGTTTTTTTGGGGAGAGTGATCCAATTCATTTTTGGGGTGTTTTTGACTTGTTTTGTGTTCTCCGTTGGGTTTTGTTGGGTTCTTGTTGGTCATCATGTTGGAAAAGTGTAAATTGTTGGTTTTGGAGAACATCAGGTAGGTTTAGTGTGGTTTTGGGGTGGATCTATGTTTTTTGGGGATTTTCTTCCAGTTTTGGGGGTGATTCCGTTCTTGTTTGGGGTGTTTTTGACTTGTTTTGGGGTCTCCGTTGGGCTTTAGTTGGATTCTCGTTGGTCCTTAAGGTAAATGGGAATGGATTGTGGGTTTTGAAGAAGATCAGGTGAGTTTAGGGTGGTTTTGCGGGGAAATTCATAGTTTTTGGCGTCTTTTCTTCTGATCCAGTTCTTTTCTGGGGTGTTTTTGACGTGTTTTGGGGTTTCCGTTGGGTTTCGTTGAGTTCCTAATGGGTTTTATGGTGGTTGGGAGTGGACCTTTGGATTTGGAGAAGATCAGGTACGTTTAGAGTGGTTTTGGGATTGGATCCGTGCTTTTGGGGGTTTTCTTTCATTTTTGGGGGTGATCCTGTTCTTGTTTGGGGTGTTTTTGACGTGTTTTGTGGTCTCTGTTTTGTTTCGTTGTGTTTTCCTTGTTCATTTTGGTGGAAAAGGCTGAATAGTGGGTTTTGGAGAACATCAGGTATGTTTAGGGCGTTTTTGGGATTTGATCCGTGCTTTTTGGGGATTTTGTTCCAGTTTTGGGGGTGATTCCGTTCTTGTTTGTGGTGTTTTTGACGTGTTTTGGGTTCTCCATTGGGTTTCGTTGGGTTTTCCGTGGTCATCATGGTGGAAAAGTGTAAATTGTGGGTTTTGGAGAACATCAGGTAGGTTTAGGGGGACTTTTGGGGTGGATTCATGGTTTTTAGGGTTTTCTTCTGTTTTTTTTCTAGTGATCCAGTTGTTTTTCGGCGTGTTTTTGACGTGTTTTGGGTTCTCCGTTGGGTTTCGTTGGGTTTTCCGTGGTCATCATGGTGGAAAAGTGTAAATTGTGGGTTTTGGAGAACATCAGGTAGGTTTAGGGGGACTTTTGGGGTGGATTCATGGTATTTGGGGTTTTCTATTTTTTTTTGGGGGGGGGCGTGATCCAATTCATTTTTGGGGTGTTTTTGACTTGTTTTGGGGTCTCCGTTGGGTTTTGTTGGGTTCTTGTTGGTCATCATGTTGGAAAAGTGTAAATTGTTGGTTTTGGAGAACATCAGGTAGGTTTAGTGTGGTTTTGGGGTGGATCTATGTTTTTTGGGGATTTTCTTCCAGTTTTGGGGGTGATTCCGTTCTTGTTTGGGGTGTTTTTGACTTGTTTTGGTGTCTCCGTTGGGTTTTAGTTGGATTCTCGTTGGTCCTTAAGGTAAATGGGAATGGATTGTGGGTTTTGAAGAAGATCAGGTGAGTTTAGGGTGGTTTTGCGGGGAAATTCATAGTTTTTGGCGTCTTTTCTTCTGATCCAGTTCTTTTCTGGGGTGTTTTTGACGTGTTTTGGGGTTTCCGTTGGGTTTCGTTGAGTTCCTAATGGGTTTTATGGTGGTTGGGAGTGGACATTTGGATTTGGAGAAGATCAGGTACGTTTAGAGTGGTTTTGGGATTGGATCCGTGCTTTTTGGGGTTTTCTTTCGTTTTTGGGGGTGATCCTGTTGTTGTTTGGGGTGTTTTTGACGTGTTTTGTGGTCTCTGTTTTGTTTCGTTGTGTTTTCCTTGTTCATTTTGGTGGAAAAGTCTGAATAGTGGGTTTTGGAGAACATCAGGTATGTTTAGGGCGTTTTTGGGATTTGATCCGTGCTTTTTGGGGATTTTGTTCCAGTTTTGGGGGTGATTCCGTTCTTGTTTGTGGTGTTTTTGACGTGTTTTGTGGTCTCCGTTGGGTTTCGTTGGGTTTTCCATGGTCATCATGGTGGAAAAGTGCAAATTGTGGGTTTTGGAGAACATCAGGTAGGTTTAGGGGGACTTTTGGTGCAGATTCATGGTTTTTAGGGTTTTCTTCTGTTTTTTCTAGTGATCCAGTTGTTTTTCGGCGTGTTTTTGACGTGTTTTGGGTTCTCCGTTGGGTTTCGTTGGGTTTTCCGTGGTCATCATGGTGGAAAAGTGTAAATTGTGGGTTTTGGAGAACATCAGGTAGGTTTAGGGGGACTTTTGGGGTGGATTCATGGTATTTGTTTTTTTTGTTTTTTTTTTTTTTTTTTGAGGTGATCCCGTTCTTTTTGGGGGTGTTTTTGATGTGTTTTGGGGTCTCCGTTGGGTTTTGTGGGGTTCTTGTTGGTCATCATGTTGGAAAATTGTAAATTGTGGATTTTGGAGAATATCAGGTGAGTTTAAGTTTTTCTGGGTGGTGAATCTATGGTTTTGGGGGAATTCTTCTGTTTTTTTTTTTAGCGTTTTCTTCTGTTTTTTAGGGTGGTCCTATTCTTTTTTTGGGGTGTTTTTGACATATTTTGGGGTCTCCGTTGGTTTTTGTTTGGTTCTTGTTGTTCATCATGGTGAAAACGGGTAAATTGTGGGTATTGGAGAACATCAGGTAGGTTTAGGGGGACTTTTGGGGTGGATCAATGGCTTTTAGGGTTTTCTTTCGGTTTTGGGGGTGATCCCGCTTTTTTGTGGTGTTTTTGACGTGTTTTGGGGTTTCCGTTGGGTTTCGTTGATTTCCTAATGTGTTTTAAGTTTGTTGGGAGTGGACTTTGGGATTTGGAGAACATCAGGTAGGTTTAGTGTGTTTTTAGGTGGATCTATGGTATTTGGGGTTTTCTTCTGTTTTTTTGGGGAGAGTGATCCAATTCATTTTTGGGGTGTTTTTGACTTGTTTTTTGTTCTCCGTTGGGTTTTGTTGGGTTCTTGTTGGTCATCATGTTGGAAAAGTGTAAATTGTTGGTTTTGGAGAACATCAGGTAGGTTTAGTGTGGTTTTGGGGTGGATCTATGTTTTTTGGGGATTTTCTTCCAGTTTTGGGGGTGATTCCGTTCTTGTTTGTGGTGTTTTTGACTTGTTTTGGGGTCTCCGTTGGGCTTTAGTTGGATTCTCGTTGGTCCTTAAGGTAAATGGGAATGGATTGTGGGTTTTGAAGAAGATCAGGTGAGTTTAGGGTGGTTTTGCGGGGAAATTCATAGTTTTTGGCGTCTTTTCTTCTGATCCAGTTCTTTTCTGGGGTGTTTTTGACGTGTTTTGGGGTTTCCGTTGGGTTTCGTTGAGTTCCTAATGGGTTTTATGGTGGTTGGGAGTGGACATTTGGATTTGGAGAAGATCAGGTACGTTTAGAGTGGTTTTGGGATTGGATCCGTGCTTTTGGGGGTTTTCTTTCGTTTTTGGGGGTGATCCTGTTCTTGTTTGGGGTGTTTTTGACGTGTTTTGTGGTCTCTGTTTTGTTTCGTTGTGTTTTCCTTGTTCATTTTGGTGGAAAAGTCTGAATAGTGGGTTTTGGAGAACATCAGGTATGTTTAGGGCGTTTTTGGGATTTGATCCGTGCTTTTTGGGGATTTTGTTCCAGTTTTGGGGGTGATTCCGTTCTTGTTTGTGGTGTTTTTGACGTGTTTTGTGGTCTCCATTGGGTTTCGTTGGGTTTTCCGTGGTCATCATGGTGGAAAAGTGCAAATTGTGGGTTTTGGAGAACATCAGGTAGGTTTAGGGGGACTTTTGGGGCAGATTCATGGTTTTTAGGGTTTTCTTCTGTTTTTTCTAGTGATCCAGTTGTTTTTCGGCGTGTTTTTGACGTGTTTTGGGTTCTCCGTTGGGTTTCGTTGGGTTTTCCGTGGTCATCATGGTGGAAAAGTGTAAATTGTGGGTTTTGGAGAACATCAGGTAGGTTTAGGGGGACTTTTGGGGTGGATTCATGGTATTTGTTTTTTTTTTTGTTTTTTTTTTTTGAGGTGATCCCGTTCTTTTTGGGGGTGTTTTTGATGTGTTTTGGGGTCTCCGTTGGGTTTTGTGGGGTTCTTGTTGGTCATCTTGTTGGAAAAGTGTAAATTGTGGATTTTGGAGAATATCAGGTGAGTTTAAGTTTTTCTGGGTGGTGAATCTATGGTTTTGGGGGAATTCTTCTGTTTTTTTTTTTTAGCGTTTTCTTCTGTTTTTTAGGGTGGTCCTATTCTTTTTTGGGGTGTTTTTGACATATTTTGGGGTCTCCGTTGGTTTTTGTTTGGTTCTTGTTGTTCATCATGGTGAAAACGGGTAAATTGTGGGTATTGGAGAACATCAGGTACGTTTGGGGGGACTTTTGGGGTGGATCAATGGCTTTTAGGGTTTTCTTTCGGTTTTGGGGGTGATCCCGCTTTTTTGGGGTGTTTTTGACGTGTTTTGGGGTTTCCGTTGGGTTTCGTTGATTTCCTAATGTGTTTTAAGTTTGTTGGGAGTGGACTTTGGGATTTGGAGAACATCAGGTAGGTTTAGTGTGTTTTTGGGTGGATCTATGGTATTTGGGGTTTTCTTCTGTTTTTTGGGGAGAGTGATCCAATTCATTTTTGGGGTGTTTTTGACTTGTTTTGTGTTCTCCATTGGGTTTTGTTGGGTTCTTGTTGGTCATCATGTTGGAAAAGTGTAAATTGTTGGTTTTGGAGAACATCAGGTAGGTTTAGTGTGGTTTTGGGGTGGTTCTATGTTTTTTGGGGATTTTCTTCCAGTTTTGGGGGTGATTCCGTTCTTGTTTGGGGTGTTTTTGACTTGTTTTGGGGTCTCCGTTGCGTTTTAGTTGGATTCTCGTTGGTCCTTAAGGTAAATGGGAATGGATTGTGGGTTTTGAAGAAGATCAGGTGAGTTTAGGGTGGTTTTGCGGGGAAATTCATAGTTTTTGGTGTCTTTTCTTCTGATCCAGTTCTTTTCTGGGGTGTTTTTGACGTGTTTTGGGGTTTCCGTTGGGTTTCGTTGAGTTCCTAATGGGTTTTATGGTGGTTGGGAGTGGACCTTTGGATTTGGAGAAGATCAGGTACGTTTAGAGTGGTTTTGGGATTGGATCCGTGCTTTTGGGGGTTTTCTTTCGTTTTTGGGGGTGATCCTGTTCTTGTTTGGGGTGTTTTTGACGTGTTTTGTGGTCTCTGTTTTGTTTCGTTGTGTTTTCCTTGTTCATTTTGGTGGAAAAGTCTGAATAGTGGGTTTTGGAGAACATCAGGTATGTTTAGGGCGTTTTTGGGATTTGATCCGTGCTTTTTGGGGATTTTGTTCCAGTTTTGGGGGTGATTCCGTTCTTGTTTGTGGTGTTTTTGACGTGTTTTGTGGTCTCCGTTGGGTTTCGTTGGGTTTTCCGTGGTCATCATGGTGGAAAAGTGCAAATTGTGGGTTTTGGAGAACATCAGGTAGGTTTAGGGGGACTTTTGGGGTGGATTCATGGTATTTGTTTTTTTTTTTTTTTTTTTTTTTTTAGGTGATCCCGTTCTTTTTGGGGGTGTTTTTGATGTGTTTTGGGGTCTCCGTTGGGTTTTGTGGGGTTCTTGTTGGTCATCATGTTGGAAAAGTGTAAATTGTGGATTTTGGAGAATATCAGGTGAGTTTAAGTTTTTCTGGGTGGTGAATCTATGGTTTTGGGGGAATTCTTCTGTTTTTTTTTAGCGTTTTCTTCTGTTTTTTACGGTGGTCCCGTTCTTTTTGGGGGTGTTTTTGATGTGTTTTGGGGTCTCCGTTGGGTTTCGTTGGGTTTTCCGTGGTCATCATGGTGGAAAAGTGTAAATTGTGGGTTTTGGAGAACATGAGGTAGGTTTATGAGGACTTTTGGGGCAGATTCAAGGTTTTTAGGGTTTTCTTCTGTTTTTTCTAGTGATCCAGTTGTTTTTTGGCATGTTTTTGACGTGTTTTGGGTTCTCCGTTGGGTTTCGTTGGGTTTTCCGTGGTCATCATGGTGGAAAAGTGTAAATTGTGGGTTTTGGAGAACATCAGGTAGGTTTAGGGGGACTTTTGGGGTGGATTCATGGTATTTGGGGTTTTCTTTTTTTTTTTTTTTGGGGGGTGATCCAATTCATTTTTGGGGTGTTTTTGACTTGTTTTGGGGTCTCCGTTGGGTTTTGTTGGGTTCTTGTTGGTCATCATGTTGGAAAAGTTTAAATTGCGTGTTTTGGAGAACACCAGGTAGGTTTAGGGGGACTTTTGGGGTGGATTCATGGTATTTGGGGTTTTCTTTTTTTTTTTTTTGGGGGGGGGGGGTGATCCAATTCATTTTTGGGGTGTTTTTGACTTGTTTTGTGTTCTCCGTTGGGTTTTGTTGGGTTCTTGTTGGTCATCATGTTGGAAAAGTGTAAATTGTTGGTTTTGGAGAACATCAGGTAGGTTTAGTGTGGTTTTGGGGTGGATCTATGGTATTTGGGTTTTTCTTCTGGTTTTTTTGGGTGGAGTGATCCAATTCATTTTTGGGGTATTTTTGACTTGTTTTGGGGTCTCCGTTGGGTTTTAGTGTGATTCTCGTTGGTCCTTAAGGTAAATGGGAATGGATTGTGGGTTTTGAAGAAGATCAGGTGAGTTTAGGGTGGTTTTGCGGGGAAATTCATAGTTTTTGGTGTCTTTTCTTCTGATCCAGTTCTTTTCTGGGGTGTTTTTGACGTGTTTTGGGGTTTCCGTTGGGTTTCGTTGAGTTCCTAATGGGTTTTATGGTGGTTGGGAGTGGACATTTGGATTTGGAGAAGATCAGGTACGTTTAGAGTGGTTTTGGGATTGGATCCGTGCTTTTTGGGGTTTTCTTTCGTTTTTGGGGGTGATCCTGTTGTTGTTTGGGGTGTTTTTGACGTGTTTTGTGGTCTCTGTTTTGTTTCGTTGTGTTTTCCTTGTTCATTTTGGTGGAAAAGTCTGAATAGTGGGTTTTGGAGAACATCAGGTATGTTTAGGGCGTTTTTGGGATTTGATCCGTGCTTTTTGGGGATTTTGTTCCAGTTTTGGGGGTGATTCCGTTCTTGTTTGTGGTGTTTTTGACGTGTTTTGGGTTCTCCGTTGGGTTTCGTTGGGTTTTCCGTGGTCATCATGGTGGAAAAGTGTAAATTGTGGGTTTTGGAGAACATGAGGTAGGTTTATGAGGACTTTTGGGGCAGATTCATGGTTTTTAGGGTTTTCTTCTGTTTTTTCTAGTGATCCAGTTGTTTTTCGGCGTGTTTTTGACGTGTTTTGGGTTCTCCGTTGGGTTTCGTTGGGTTTTCCGTGGTCATCATGGTGGAAAAGTGTAAATTGTGGGTTTTGGAGAACATCAGGTAGGTTTATGAGGACTTTTGGGGCAGATTCAAGGTTTTTAGGGTTTTCTTCTGTTTTTTCTAGTGATCCAGTTGTTTTTTGGGGTGTTTCTGACGTGTTTTGGGTTCTCCGTTGGGTTTCGTTGGGTTTTCCGTGGTCATCATGGTGGAAAAGTGTAAATTGTGGGTTTTGGAGAACATCAGGTAGGTTTAGGGGGACTTTTGGGGTGGATTCATGATATTTGGGGTTTTCTTTTTTTTTTTTTTTTTGGGGGGTGATCCAATTCATTTTTGGGGTGTTTTTGACTTGTTTTGGGGTCTCCGTTGGGTTTTGTTGGGTTCTTGTTGGTCATCATGTTGGAAAAGTTTAAATTGCGTGTTTTGGAGAACACCAGGTAGGTTTAGGGGGACTTTTGGGGTGGATTCATGGTATTTGGGGTTTTCTTTTTTTTTTTTTTGGGGGGGGGGGGTGATCCAATTCATTTTTGGGGTGTTTTTGACTTGTTTTGTGTTCTCCGTTGGGTTTTGTTGGGTTCTTGTTGGTCATCATGTTGGAAAAGTGTAAATTACGTGTTTTGGAGAACATCAGGTAGGTTTAGTGTCGTTTTGGGGTGGATCTATGGTATTTGGGTTTTTCTTCTGTTTTTTTTGGGTGGAGTGATCCAATTCATTTTTGGGGTGTTTTTGACTTGTTTTGGGGTCTCCGTTGGGTTTTAGTTGGATTCTCGTTGGTCCTTAAGGTAAATGGGAATGGATTGTGGGTTTTGAAGAAGATCAGGTGAGTTTAGGGTGGTTTTGCGGGGAAATTCATAGTTTTTGGTGTCTTTTCTTCTGATCCAGTTCTTTTCTGGGGTGTTTTTGACGTGTTTTGGGGTTTCCGTTGGGTTTCGTTGAGTTCCTAATGGGTTTTATGGTGGTTGGGAGTGGACATTTGGATTTGGAGAACATCAGGTACGTTTAGAGTGGTTTTGGGATTGGATCCGTGCTTTTTGGGGTTTTCTTTCGTTTTTGGGGGTGATCCTGTTGTTGTTTGGGGTGTTTTTGACGTGTTTTGTGGTCTCTGTTTTGTTTCGTTGTGTTTTCCTTGTTCATTTTGGTGGAAAAGTCTGAATAGTGGGTTTTGGAGAACATCAGGTATGTTTAGGGCGTTTTTGGGATTTGATCCGTGCTTTTTGGGGATTTTGTTCCAGTTTTGGGGGTGATTCCGTTCTTGTTTGTGGTGTTTTTGACGTGTTTTGGGTTCTCCGTTGGGTTTCGTTGGGTTTTCCGTGGTCATCATGGTGGAAAAGTGTAAATTGTGGGTTTTGGAGAACATCAGGTAGGTTTAGGGGGACTTTTGGGGTGGATTCATGGTATTTGTTTTTTTTTTTTTTTTTTTTTTTTTAGGTGATCCCGTTCTTTTTGGGGTGTTTTTGATGTGTTTTGGGGTCTCCGTTGGGTTTTGTGGGGTTCTTGTTGGTCATCATGTTGGAAAAGTGTAAATTGTGGATTTTGGAGAATATCAGGTGAGTTTAAGTTTTTCTGGGTGGTGAATCTATGGTTTTGGGGGAATTCTTCTGTTTTTTTTTAGCGTTTTCTTCTGTTTTTTAGGGTGGTCCCATTCTTTTTTGGGGTGTTTTTGACATATTTTGGGGTCTCCGTTGGTTTTTGTTTGGTTCTTGTTGTTCATCATGGTGAAAACGGGTAAATTGTGGGTATTGGAGAACATCAGGTAGGTTTAGGGGGACTTTTGGGGTGGATCAATGGCTTTTAGGCTTTTCTTTCAGTTTTGGGGGTGATCCCGCTTTTTTTTTGTGGTGTTTTTGACGTGTTTTGGGGTTTCCGTTGGGTTTCGTTGATTTCCTAATGTGTTTTAAGTTTGTTGGGAGTGGACTTTGGGATTTGGAGAACATCAGGTAGGTTTAGTGTGTTTTTGGGTGGATCTATGGTATTTGGGTTTTTCTTCTGTTTTTTTTTGGGGGAGTGATCCAATTCATTTTTGGGGTGTTTTTGACTTGTTTTTTGTTCTCCGTTGGGTTTTGTTGGGTTCTTGTTGGTCATCATGTTGGAAAAGTGTAAATTGTTGGTTTTGGAGAACATCAGGTAGGTTTAGTGTCGTTTTGGGGTGGATCTATGGTATTTGGGTTTTTCTTCTGTTTTTTTTGGGTGGAGTGATCCAATTCATTTTTGGGGTGTTTTTGACTTGTTTTGGGGTCTCCGTTGGGTTTTAGTTGGATTCTCGTTGGTCCTTAAGGTAAATGGGAGTGGATTGTGGGTTTTGAAGAAGATCAGGTGAGTTTAGGGTGGTTTTGCGGGGAAATTCATAGTTTTTGGTGTCTTTTCTTCTGATCCAGTTCTTTTCTGGGGTGTTTTTGACGTGTTTTGGGGTTTCCGTTGGGTTTCGTTGAGTTCCTAATGGGTTTTATGGTGGTTGGGAGTGGACATTTGGATTTGGAGAAGATCAGGTACGTTTAGAGTGGTTTTGGGATTGGATCCGTGCTTTTTGGGGTTTTCTTTCGTTTTTGGGAGTGATCCTGTTCTTGTTTGGGGTGTTTTTGACGTGTTTTGTGGTCTCTGTTTTGTTTCGTTGTGTTTTCCTTGTTCATTTTGGTGGAAAAGGCTGAATAGTGGGTTTTGGAGAACATCAGGTATGTTTAGGGCGTTTTTGGGATTTGATCCGTGCTTTTTGGGGATTTTGTTCCAGTTTTGGGGGTGATTCCGTTCTTGTTTGTGGTGTTTTTGACGTGTTTTGGGTTCTCCGTTGGGTTTTGTTGGGTTTTCCGTGGTCATCATGGTGGAAAAGTGTAAATTGTGGGTTTTGGAGAACATCAGGTAGGTTTATGAGGACTTTTGGTGCAGATTCAAGGTTTTTAGTGTTTTCTTCTGTTTTTTCTAGTGATCCAGTTGTTTTTTGGCATGTTTTTGACGTGTTTTGGCTTCTCCGTTGGGTTTCGTTGGGTTTTCCGTGGTCATCATGGTGGAAAAGTGTAAATTGTGGGTTTTGGAGAACATCAGGTAGGTTTAGGGGGACTTTTGGGGTGGATTCATGGTATTTGGGGTTTTCTTTTTTTTTTTTTTTGGGGGGGTGATCCAATTCATTTTTGGGGTGTTTTTGACTTGTTTTGGGGTCTCCGTTGGGTTTTGTTGGGTTCTTGTTGGTCATCATGTTGGAAAAGTTTAAATTGCGTGTTTTGGAGAACACCAGGTAGGTTTAGGGGGACTTTTGGGGTGGATTCATGGTATTTGGGGTTTTCTTTTTTTTTTTTTTTGGGGGGGGGGGTGATCCAATTCATTTTTGGGGTGTTTTTGACTTGTTTTTTGTTCTCCGTTGGGTTTTATTGGGTTCTTGTTGGTCATCATGTTGGAAAAGTGTAAATTGCGTGTTTTGGAGAACATCAGGTAGGTTTAGTGTGGTTTTGGGGTGGATCTATGGTATTTGGGTTTTTCTTCCAGTTTTGGGGGTGATTCCGTTCTTGTTTGGGGTGTTTTTGACTTGTTTTGGGGTCTCCGTTGGGTTTTAGTGTGATTCTCGTTGGTCCTTAAGGTAAATGGGAATGGATTGTGGGTTTTGAAGAAGATCAGGTGAGTTTAGGGTGGTTTTGCGGGGAAATTCATAGTTTTTGGTGTCTTTTCTTCTGATCCAGTTCTTTTCTGGGGTGTTTTTGACGTGTTTTGGGGTTTCCGTTGGGTTTCGTTGAGTTCCTAATGGGTTTTATGGTGGTTGGGAGTGGACATTTGGATTTGGAGAAGATCAGGTACGTTTAGAGTGGTTTTGGGATTGGATCCGTGCTTTTTGGGGTTTTCTTTCGTTTTTGGGGGTGATCCTGTTCTTGTTTGGGG
Source organism: Aythya ferina (assembly GCF_964211825.1). NCBI lineage: Eukaryota > Metazoa > Chordata > Aves > Anseriformes > Anatidae > Aythya > Aythya ferina. The sequence continues at coordinate 185,684 of NW_028181363.1, forward strand.
TGTTTTTGACGTGTTTTGTGGTCTCTGTTTTGTTTCGTTGTGTTTTCCTTGTTCATTTTGGTGGAAAAGTCTGAATAGTGGGTTTTGGAGAACATCAGGTATGTTTAGGGCGTTTTTGGGATTTGATCCGTGCTTTTTGTGGATTTTGTTCCAGTTTTGGGGGTGATTCCGTTCTTGTTTGTGGTGTTTTTGACGTGTTTTGGGTTCTCCGTTGGGTTTCGTTGGGTTTTCCGTGGTCATCATGGTGGAAAAGTGTAAATTGTGGGTTTTGGAGAACATCAGGTAGGTTTAGGGGGACTTTTGGGGCAGATTCATGGTTTTTAGGGTTTTTCTTCTGTTTATTTTCTAGTGATCCAGTTGTTTTTCGGCGTGTTTTTGACGTGTTTTGGGTTCTCCGTTGGGTTTCGTTGGGTTTTCCGTGGTCATCATGGTGGAAAAGTGTAAATTGTGGGTTTTGGAGAACATGAGGTAGGTTTATGAGAGCTTTTGGTGCAGATTCAAGGTTTTTAGTGTTTTCTTCTGTTTTTTCTAGTGATCCAGTTGTTTTTTGGCATGTTTTTGACGTGTTTTGGGGTCTCCGTTGGGTTTCATTGGGTTTTTCGTGGTCATCATGGTGGAAAAGTTTAAATTGTGGGTTTTGGAGAATATCAGGTAGGTTTAGGGGGACTTTTGGGGTGGATTCATGGTATTTGTTTTTTTTTTCTGTTTTTTTTTTTTTTTTTTTTTTTTTTTTTTTTGAGGTGATCCCTTTCTTTTTTGTGGTGTTTTTGATGTGTTTTGGGGTCTCCGTTGGGTTTTGTTGGGTTCTTGTTGTTCATCATGGTGAAAACGTGTAAATTGTGGGTTTTGGAGAACATGAGGTAGGTTTAGGGGGACTTTTGGTGCAGATTCAAGGTTTTTCGGGTTTTCTTCTGTTTTTTCTAGTGATCCAGTTGTTTTTTGGCATGTTTTTGACGTGTTTTGGGGTCTCCGTTGGGTTTCGTTGAGTTCCTAATGGGTTTTATGGTGGTTGGGAGTGGACATTTGGATTTGGAGAACATCAGGTACGTTTAGAGTGGTTTTGGGATTGGATCCGTGCTTTTTGGGGTTTTCTTTCGTTTTTGGGGGTGATCCTGTTCTTGTTTGGGGTGTTTTTGACGTGTTTTGTGGTCTCTGTTTTGTTTCGTTGTGTTTTCCTTGTTCATTTTGGTGGAAAAGTCTGAATAGTGGGGTTTGGAGAACATTAGGTATGTTTAGGGCGTTTTTGGGATTTGATCCGTGCTTTTTGGGGATTTTGTTCCAGTTTTGGGGGTGATTCCGTTCTTGTTTGTGGTGTTTTTGATGTGTTTTGGGTTCTCCGTTGGGTTTCGTTGTGTTTTCTGTGGTCATCATGGTGGAAAAGTGTAAATTGTGGGTTTTGGAGAACATCAGGTAGGTTTAGGGGGACTTTTGGGGTGGATTCATTATATTTAGGGTTTTCTTCTGTTTTTTTCTAGTGATCCAGTTGTTTATCGGCGTGTTTTTGACGTGTTTTGGGTTCTCCGTTGGATTTCGTTGGGTTTTCCGTGGTCATCATGGTGGAAAAGTGTAAATTGTGGGTTTTGGAAAACATCAGGTAGGTTTAGGGGGACTTTTGGGGTGGATTCATGGTATTTGGGGTTTTCTTTTTTTTTTTTTTTTGGGGGGTGATCCAATTCATTTTTGGGGTGTTTTTGACATGTTTTGGGGTCTCCGTTGGGTTTTGTTGGGTTCTTGTTGGTCATCATGTTGGAAAAGTGTAAATTGCGTGTTTTGGAGAACATCAGGTAGGTTTAGTGTGGTTTTGGGGTGGATCTATGGTATTTGGGTTTTTCTTCTGTTTTTTTTGGGGGGAGTGATCCAATTCATTTTTGGGGTGTTTTTGACTTGTTTTGGGGTCTCCGTTGGGTTTTAGTTGGATTCTCGTTGGTCCTTAAGGTAAATGGGAATGGATTGTGGGTTTTGAAGAAGATCAGGTGAGTTTAGGGTGGTTTTGCGGGGAAATTCATAGTTTTTGGTGTCTTTTCTTCTGATCCAGTTCTTTTCTGGGGTGTTTTTGACATGTTTTGGGGTTTCCGTTGGGTTTTGTTGAGTTCCTAATGGGTTTTATGGTGGTTGGGAGTGGACATTTGGATTTGGAGAAGATCAGGTACGTTTAGAGTGGTTTTGGGATTGGATCCGTGCTTTTTGGGGTTTTCTTTCGTTTTTGGGGGTGATCCTGTTCTTGTTTGGGGTGTTTTTGACGTGTTTTGTGGTCTCTGTTTTGTTTCGTTGTGTTTTCCTTGTTCATTTTGGTGGAAAAGTCTGAATAGTGGGTTTTGGAGAACATCAGGTAGGTTTAGGGCGTTTTTGGGATTTGATCCGTGCTTTTTGGGGATTTTGTTCCAGTTTTGGGGGTGATTCCGTTCTTGTTTGTGGTGTTTTTGACGTGTTTTGGGTTCTCCGTTGGGTTTCGTTGGGTTTTCCGTGGTCATCATGTTGAAAACGGGTAAATTGTGGGTTTTGGAGAACATCAGGTAGGTTTATGAGGACTTTTGGGGCAGATTCATGGTTTTTAGGGTTTTCTTCTGTTTTTTCTAGTGATCCAGTTTTTTTTTTCGGCGTGTTTTTGACGTGTTTTGGGTTCTCCGTTGGGTTTCGTTGGGTTTTCCGTGGTCATCATGGTGGAAACGTGTAAACTGTGGGTTTTGGAGAACATGAGGTAGGTTTATGAGGACTTTTGGTGCAGATTCAAGGTTTTTAGGGTTTTCTTCTGTTTTTTCTAGTGATCCAGTTGTTTTTTGGCATGTTTTTGACGTGTTTTGGGGTCTCCGTTGGGTTTCATTGGGTTTTTCGTGGTCATCATGGTGGAAAAGTTTAAATTGTGGGTTTTGGAGAACATCAGGTAGGTTTAGGGGGACTTTTGGGGTGGATTCATGGTATTTGTTTTTTTTTTCTGTTTTTTTTTTTTTTTTTGAGGTGATCCCGTTCTTTTTTGGGGTGTTTTTGATGTGTTTTGGGGTCTCCGTTGGGTTTTGTTGGGTTCTTGTTGTTCATCATGGTGAAAACGGGTAAATTGTGGGTATTGGAGAACATCAGGTAGGTTTAGGGGGACTTTTGGGGTGGATCAATGGCTTTTAGGCTTTTCTTTCGGTTTTGGGGGTGATCCCGCTTTTTTTTGTGGTGTTTTTGACGTGTTTTGGGGTTTCCGTTGGGTTTCGTTGATTTCCTAATGTGTTTTAAGTTTGTTGGGAGTGGACTTTGGGATTTGGAGAACATCAGGTAGGTTTAGTGTGTTTTTGGGGTGGATCTATGGTATTTGGGTTTTTCTTGTGTTTTTTTGGGGGGAGTGATCCAATTCATTTTTGGGGTGTTTTTGACTTGTTTTGGGGTCTCCGTTGGGTTTTGTTGGGTTCTTGTTGGTCATCACGTTGGAAAAGTGTAAATTGCGTGTTTTGGAGAACATCAGGTAGGTTTAGTGTGGTTTTGGGGTGGATCTATGTTTTTTGGGGATTTTCTTCCAGTTTTGGGGGTGATTCCGTTCTTGTTTGGGGTGTTTTTGACTTGTTTTGGGGTCTCCGTTGCGTTTTAGTTGGATTCTCGTTGGTCCTTAAGGTAAATGGGAATGGATTGTGGGTTTTGAAGAAGATCAGGTGAGTTTAGGGTGGTTTTGCGGGGAAATTCATAGTTTTTGGTGTCTTTTCTTCTGATCCAGTTCTTTTCTGGGGTGTTTTTGACGTGTTTTGGGGTTTCCGTTGGGTTTCGTTGAGTTCCTAATGGGTTTTATGGTGGTTGGGAGTGGACATTTGGATTTGGAGAACATCAGGTACGTTTAGAGTGGTTTTGGGATTGGATCCGTGCTTTTTGGGGTTTTCTTTCGTTTTTGGGGGTGATCCCGCTTTTTTTTGTGGTGTTTTTGACGTGTTTTGGGTTCTCCGTTGGGTTTCGTTGGGTTTTCCGTGGTCATCATGGTGGAAAAGTGTAAATTGTGGGTTTTGGAGAACATCAGGTAGGTTTAGGGGGACTTTTGGGGTGGATTCATGGTATTTTTTTTTTTTTTTTTTTTTGAGGTGATCCCGTTCTTTTTGGGGGTGTTTTTGATGTGTTTTGGGGTCTCCTTTTGGTTTTGTGGGGTTCTTGTTTGTCATCATGTTGGAAAAGTGTAAATTGTGGATTTTGGAGAATATCAGGTGAGTTGAAGTTTTTCTGGGTGGTGAATCTATGGTTTTGGGGGAATTCTTCTGTTTTTTTTTAGCGTTTTCTTCTGTTTTTTAGGGTGGTTCCGTTCTTTTTTGGGGTGTTTTTGACATATTTTGGGGTCTCCGTTGGTTTTTGTTTGGTTCTTGTTGTTCATCATGGTGAAAACGGGTAAATTGTGGGTAATGGAGAACATCAGGTAGGTTTAGGGGGACTTTTGGGGTGGATCAATGGCTTTTAGGCTTTTCTTTCGGTTTTGGGGGTGATCCCGCTTTTTTTTGTGGTGTTTTTGATGTGTTTTGGGGTTTCCGTTGGGTTTCGTTGATTTCCTAATGTGTTTTAAGTTTGTTGGGAGTGGACTTTGGGATTTGGAGAACATCAGGTAGGTTTAGTGTGTTTTAGGGTGGATCTATGGTATTTGGGGTTTTCTTCTGTTTTTTTGGGGAGAGTGATCCAATTCATTTTTGGGGTGTTTTTGACTTGTTTTGTGTTCTCCGTTGGGTTTTGTTGGGTTCTTGTTGGTCATCATGTTGGAAAAGTGTAAATTGCATGTTTTGGAGAACATCAGGTAGGTTTAGTGTATTTTTGGGGTGGATCTATGTTTTTTGGGGATTTTCTTCCAGTTTTGGGGGTGATTCCGTTCTTGTTTGGGGTGTTTTTGACTTGTTTTGGGGTCTCCGTTGCGTTTTAGTTGGATTCTCGTTGGTCCTTAAGGTAAATGGGAATGGATTGTGGGTTTTGAAGAAGATCAGGTGAGTTTAGGGTGGTTTTGCGGGGAAATTCATAGTTTTTGGTGTTTTTTCTTCTGATCCAGTTCTTTTTTGGGGTGTTTTTGACGTGTTTTGGGGTTTCCGTTGGGTTTCATTGGGTTTTTCGTGGTCATCATGGTGGAAAAGTTTAAATTGTGGGTTTTGGAGAACATCAGGTAGGTTTAGGGGGACTTTTGGGGTGGATTCATGGTATTTGTTTTTTTTTTCCGTTTTTTTTTTTTTTTTTTTTTTTTTGAGGTGATCCCGTTCTTTTTTGGGGTGTTTTTGATGTATTTTGGGGTCTCCGTTGGGTTTCGTTGGGTTCTTGTTGTTCATCATGGTGAAAACGTGTAAATTGTGGGTATTGGAGAACATCAGGTAGGTTTAGGGGGACTTTTGGGGTGGATCAATGGCTTTTAGGCTTTTCTTTCAATTTTGGGGGTGTTCCCGCTTTTTTTTGTGGTGTTTTTGACGCGTTTTGGGTTCTCCGTTGGGTTTCGTTGGGTTTTCCGTGGTCATCATGGTGGAAAAGTGTAAATTGTGGGTTTTGGAGAACATCAGGTAGGTTTAGGGGGACTTTTGGGGTGGATTCATGGTATTTTTTTTTTTTTTTTTTTTGAGGTGATCCCGTTCTTTTTGGGGGTGTTTTTGATGTGTTTTGGGGTCTCCGTTTGGTTTTGTGGGGTTCTTGTTTGTCATCATGTTGGAAAAGTGTAAATTGTGGATTTTGGAGAATATCAGGTGAGTTTAAGTTTTTCTGGGTGGTGAATCTATGGTTTTGGGGGAATTCTTCTGTTTTTTTTTAGCGTTTTCTTCTTTTTTTTAGGGTGGTTCCGTTCTTTTTTGGGGTGTTTTTGACATATTTTGGGGTCTCCGTTGGTTTTTGTTTGGTTCTTGTTGTTCATCATGGTGAAAACGGGTAAATTGTGGGTAATGGAGAACATCAGGTAGGTTTAGGGGGACTTTTGGGGTGGATCAATGGCTTTTAGGCTTTTCTTTCGGTTTTGGGGGTGATCCCGCTTTTTTTTGTGGTGTTTTTGACGTGTTTTGGGGTTTCCGTTGGGTTTCGTTGATTTCCTAATGTGTTTTAAGTTTGTTGGGAGTGGACTTTGGGATTTGGAGAACATCAGGTAGGTTTAGTGTGTTTTAGGGTGGATCTATGGTATTTGGGGTTTTCTTCTGTTTTTTTGGGGAGAGTGATCCAATTCATTTTTGGGGTGTTTTTGACTTGTTTTGTGTTCTCCGTTGGGTTTTGTTGGGTTCTTGTTGGTCATCATGTTGGAAAAGTGTAAATTGCGTGTTTTGGAGAACATCAGGTAGGTTTAGTGTGGTTTTGGGGTGGTTCTATGTTTTTTGGGTATTTTCTTCCAGTTTTGGGGGTGATTCCGTTCTTGTTTGGGGTGTTTTTGACTTGTTTTGGGGTCTCCGTTGGGTTTTAGTTGGATTCTCGTTGGTCCTTAAGGTAAATGGGAATGGATTGTGGGTTTTGAAGAAGATCAGGTGAGTTTAGGGTGGTTTTGCGGGGAAATTCATAGTTTTTGGTGTTTTTTCTTCTGATCCAGTTCTTTTTTGGGGTGTTTTTGACGTGTTTTGGGGTTTCCGTTGGGTTTCGTTGAGATCCTAATGGGTTTTATGGTGGTTGGGAGTGGACATTTGGATTTGGAGAACATCAGGTACGTTTAGAGTGTTTTTGGGATTGGATCCGTGCTTTTTGGGGTTTTCTTTCGTTTTTGGGGGTGATCCTGTTGTTGTTTGGGGTGTTTTTGACGTGTTTTGTGGTCTCTGTTTTGTTTCGTTGTGTTTTCCTTGTTCATTTTGGTGGAAAAGTCTGAATAGTGGGTTTTGGAGAACATCAGGTATGTTTAGGGCGTTTTTGGGATTTGATCCGTGCTTTTTGGGGATTTTGTTCCAGTTTTGGGGGTGATTCCGTTCTTGTTTGTGGTGTTTTTGACGTGTTTTGGGTTCTCCGTTGGGTTTCGTTGGGTTTTCCGTGGTCATCATGGTGGAAAAGTGTAAATTGTGGGTTTTGGAGAACATCAGGTAGGTTTATGAGGACTTTTGGGGCAGATTCATGGTTTTTAGGGTTTTCTTCTGTTTTTTCTAGTGATCCAGTTGTTTTTCGGCGTGTTTTTGACGTGTTTTGGGTTCTCCGTTGGGTTTCGTTGGGTTTTCCGTGGTCATCATGGTGGAAAAGTGTAAATTGTGGGTTTTGGAGAACATCAGGTAGGTTTATGAGGACTTTTGGGGCAGATTCATGGTTTTTAGGGTTTTCTTCTGTTTTTTCTAGTGATCCAGTTGTTTTTCGGCGTGTTTTTGACGTGTTTTGGGTTCTCCGTTGGGTTTCGTTGGGTTTTCCGTGGTCATCATGGTGGAAAAGTGTAAATTGTGGGTTTTGGAGAACATCAGGTAGGTTTATGAGGACTTTTGGTGCAGATTCAATGTTTTTAGGGTTTTCTTCTGTTTTTTCTAGTGATCCAGTTGTTTTTTGGCATGTTTTTGATGTGTTTTGGGTTCTCCGTTGGGTTTCGTTGGGTTTTCCGTGGTCATCATGGTGGAAAAGTGTAAATTGTGGGTTTTGGAGAACATCAGGTAGGTTTAGGGGGACTTTTGGGGTGGATTCCTGGTATTTGGGGTTTTCTTTTTTTTTTTTTTTTGGGGGGTGATCCAATTCATTTTTGGGGTGTTTTTGACTTGTTTTGGGGTCTCCGTTGGGTTTTAGTTGGATTCTCGTTGGTCCTTAAGGTAAATGGGAATGGATTGTGGGTTTTGAAGAAGATCAGGTGAGTTTAGGGTGGTTTTGCGGGGAAATTCATAGTTTTTGGTGTCTTTTCTTCTGATCCAGTTCTTTTCTGGGGTGTTTTTGACGTGTTTTGGGTTCTCCGTTGGGTTTCGTTGGGTTTTCCGTGGTCATCATGGTGGAAAAGTGTAAATTGTGGGTTTTGGAGAACATCAGGTAGGTTTATGAGGACTTTTGGGGCAGATTCAAGGTTTTTAGGGTTTTCTTCTGTTTTTTCTAGTGATCCTGTTGTTTTTTGGCATGTTTTTGACGTGTTTTGGGTTCTCCGTTGGGTTTCGTTGGGTTTTCCGTGGTCATCATGGTGGAAAAGTGTAAATTGTGGGTTTTGGAGAACATCAGGTAGGTTTAGGGGGACTTTTGGGGTGGATTCATGGTATTTGGGATTTTCTTTTTTTTTTTTTTTGGGGGGTGATCCAATTCATTTTTGGGGTGTTTTTGATGTGTTTTGGGGTCTCCGTTGGGTTTTGTTGGGTTCTTGTTGGTCATCATGTTGGAAAAGTTTAAATTGCGTGTTTTGGAGAACACCAGGTAGGTTTAGGGGGACTTTTGGGGTGGATTCATGGTATTTGGGGTTTTCATTTTTTTTTTTTTTGGGGGGGGGGGGTGATCCAATTCATTTTTGGGGTGTTTTTGACTTGTTTTTTGTTCTCCGTTGGGTTTTGTTGGGTTCTTGTTGGTCATCATGTTGGAAAAGTGTAAATTGCGTGTTTTGGAGAACATCAGGTAGGTTTAGTGTCGTTTTGGGGTGGATCTATGGTATTTGGGTTTTTCTTCTGTTTTTTTTGGGTGGAGTGATCCAATTCATTTTTGGGGTGTTTTTGACTTGTTTTGGGGTCTCCGTTGGGTTTTAGTTGGATTCTCGTTGGTCCTTAAGGTAAATGGGAATGGATTGTGGGTTTTGAAGAAGATCAGGTGAGTTTAGGGTGGTTTTGCGGGGAAATTCATAGTTTTTGGTGTCTTTTCTTCTGATCCAGTTCTTTTCTGGGGTGTTTTTGACGTGTTTTGGGGTTTCCGTTGGGTTTCGTTGAGTTCCTAATGGGTTTTATGGTGGTTGGGAGTGGACATTTGGATTTGGAGAAGATCAGGTACGTTTAGAGTGGTTTTGGGATTGGATCCGTGCTTTTTGGGGTTTTCTTTCGTTTTTGGGGGTGATCCTGTTGTTGTTTGGGGTGTTTTTGACGTGTTTTGTGGTCTCTGTTTTGTTTCGTTGTGTTTTCCTTGTTCATTTTGGTGGAAAAGTCTGAATAGTGGGTTTTGGAGAACATCAGGTATGTTTAGGGCGTTTTTGGGATTTGATCCGTGCTTTTTGGGGATTTTGTTCCAGTTTTGGGGGTGATTCCGTTCTTGTTTGTGGTGTTTTTGACGTGTTTTGGGTTCTCCGTTGGGTTTCGTTGGGTTTTCCGTGGTCATCATGGTGGAAAAGTGTAAATTGTGGGTTTTGGAGAACATCAGGTAGGTTTAGGGGGACTTTTGGGGTGGATTCATGGTATTTGTTTTTTTTTTTTTTTTTTTTTTTTTAGGTGATCCCGTTCTTTTTGGGGTGTTTTTGATGTGTTTTGGGGTCTCCGTTGGGTTTTGTGGGGTTCTTGTTGGTCATCATGTTGGAAAAGTGTAAATTGTGGATTTTGGAGAATATCAGGTGAGTTTAAGTTTTTCTGGGTGGTGAATCTATGGTTTTGGGGGAATTCTTCTGTTTTTTTTTAGCGTTTTCTTCTGTTTTTTAGGGTGGTCCCATTCTTTTTTGGGGTGTTTTTGACATATTTTGGGGTCTCCGTTGGTTTTTGTTTGGTTCTTGTTGTTCATCATGGTGAAAACGGGTAAATTGTGGGTATTGGAGAACATCAGGTAGGTTTAGGGGGACTTTTGGGGTGGATCAATGGCTTTTAGGCTTTTCTTTCAGTTTTGGGGGTGATCCCGCTTTTTTTTTGTGGTGTTTTTGACGTGTTTTGGGGTTTCCGTTGGGTTTCGTTGATTTCCTAATGTGTTTTAAGTTTGTTGGGAGTGGACTTTGGGATTTGGAGAACATCAGGTAGGTTTAGTGTGTTTTTGGGTGGATCTATGGTATTTGGGTTTTTCTTCTGTTTTTTTTTGGGGGAGTGATCCAATTCATTTTTGGGGTGTTTTTGACTTGTTTTTTGTTCTCCGTTGGGTTTTGTTGGGTTCTTGTTGGTCATCATGTTGGAAAAGTGTAAATTGTTGGTTTTGGAGAACATCAGGTAGGTTTAGTGTCGTTTTGGGGTGGATCTATGGTATTTGGGTTTTTCTTCTGTTTTTTTTGGGTGGAGTGATCCAATTCATTTTTGGGGTGTTTTTGACTTGTTTTGGGGTCTCCGTTGGGTTTTAGTTGGATTCTCGTTGGTCCTTAAGGTAAATGGGAGTGGATTGTGGGTTTTGAAGAAGATCAGGTGAGTTTAGGGTGGTTTTGCGGGGAAATTCATAGTTTTTGGTGTCTTTTCTTCTGATCCAGTTCTTTTCTGGGGTGTTTTTGACGTGTTTTGGGGTTTCCGTTGGGTTTCGTTGAGTTCCTAATGGGTTTTATGGTGGTTGGGAGTGGACATTTGGATTTGGAGAAGATCAGGTACGTTTAGAGTGGTTTTGGGATTGGATCCGTGCTTTTTGGGGTTTTCTTTCGTTTTTGGGAGTGATCCTGTTCTTGTTTGGGGTGTTTTTGACGTGTTTTGTGGTCTCTGTTTTGTTTCGTTGTGTTTTCCTTGTTCATTTTGGTGGAAAAGGCTGAATAGTGGGTTTTGGAGAACATCAGGTATGTTTAGGGCGTTTTTGGGATTTGATCCGTGCTTTTTGGGGATTTTGTTCCAGTTTTGGGGGTGATTCCGTTCTTGTTTGTGGTGTTTTTGACGTGTTTTGGGTTCTCCGTTGGGTTTCGTTGGGTTTTCCGTGGTCATCATGGTGGAAAAGTGTAAATTGTGGGTTTTGGAGAACATCAGGTAGGTTTATGAGGACTTTTGGGGCAGATTCATGGTTTTTAGGGTTTTCTTCTGTTTTTTCTAGTGATCCAGTTGTTTTTCGGCGTGTTTTTGACGTGTTTTGGGTTCTCCGTTGGGTTTCGTTGGGTTTTCCGTGGTCATCATGGTGGAAAAGTGTAAATTGTGGGTTTTGGAGAACATCAGGTAGGTTTATGAGGACTTTTGGTGCAGATTCAATGTTTTTAGGGTTTTCTTCTGTTTTTTCTAGTGATCCAGTTGTTTTTTGGCATGTTTTTGACGTGTTTTGGCTTCTCCGTTGGGTTTCGTTGGGTTTTCCGTGGTCATCATGGTGGAAAAGTGTAAATTGTGGGTTTTGGAGAACATCAGGTAGGTTTAGGGGGACTTTTGGGGTGGATTCATGGTATTTGGGGTTTTCTTTTTTTTTTTTTTTGGGGGGGTGATCCAATTCATTTTTGGGGTGTTTTTGACTTGTTTTGGGGTCTCCGTTGGGTTTTGTTGGGTTCTTGTTGGTCATCATGTTGGAAAAGTTTAAATTGCGTGTTTTGGAGAACACCAGGTAGGTTTAGGGGGACTTTTGGGGTGGATTCATGGTATTTGGGGTTTTCTTTTTTTTTTTTTTTGGGGGGGGGGGTGATCCAATTCATTTTTGGGGTGTTTTTGACTTGTTTTTTGTTCTCCGTTGGGTTTTATTGGGTTCTTGTTGGTCATCATGTTGGAAAAGTGTAAATTGCGTGTTTTGGAGAACATCAGGTAGGTTTAGTGTGGTTTTGGGGTGGATCTATGGTATTTGGGTTTTTCTTCCAGTTTTGGGGGTGATTCCGTTCTTGTTTGGGGTGTTTTTGACTTGTTTTGGGGTCTCCGTTGGGTTTTAGTTGGATTCTCGTTGGTCCTTAAGGTAAATGGGAATGGATTGTGGGTTTTGAAGAAGATCAGGTGAGTTTAGGGTGGTTTTGCGGGGAAATTCATAGTTTTTGGTGTCTTTTCTTCTGATCCAGTTCTTTTCTGGGGTGTTTTTGACGTGTTTTGGGGTTTCCGTTGGGTTTCGTTGAGTTCCTAATGGGTTTTATGGTGGTTGGGAGTGGACATTTGGATTTGGAGAAGATCAGGTACGTTTAGAGTGGTTTTGGGATTGGATCCGTGCTTTTTGGGGTTTTCTTTCGTTTTTGGGGGTGATCCTGTTGTTGTTTGGGGTGTTTTTGACGTGTTTTGTGGTCTCTGTTTTGTTTCGTTGTGTTTTCCTTGTTCATTTTGGTGGAAAAGTCTGAATAGTGGGTTTTGGAGAACATCAGGTATGTTTAGGGCGTTTTTGGGATTTGATCCGTGCTTTTTGTGGATTTTGTTCCAGTTTTGGGGGTGATTCCGTTCTTGTTTGTGGTGTTTTTGACGTGTTTTGGGTTCTCCGTTGGGTTTCGTTGGGTTTTCCGTGGTCATCATGGTGGAAAAGTGTAAATTGTGGGTTTTGGAGAACATCAGGTAGGTTTAGGGGGACTTTTGGGGCAGATTCATGGTTTTTAGGGTTTTTCTTCTGTTTATTTTCTAGTGATCCAGTTGTTTTTCGGCGTGTTTTTGACGTGTTTTGGGTTCTCCGTTGGGTTTCGTTGGGTTTTCCGTGGTCATCATGGTGGAAAAGTGTAAATTGTGGGTTTTGGAGAACATGAGGTAGGTTTATGAGAGCTTTTGGTGCAGATTCAAGGTTTTTAGTGTTTTCTTCTGTTTTTTCTAGTGATCCGGTTGTTTTTTGGCATGTTTTTGACGTGTTTTGGGGTCTCCGTTGGGTTTCATTGGGTTTTTCGTGGTCATCATGGTGGAAAAGTTTAAATTGTGGGTTTTGGAGAATATCAGGTAGGTTTAGGGGGACTTTTGGGGTGGATTCATGGTATTTGTTTTTTTTTTCTGTTTTTTTTTTTTTTTTTTTTTTTTTTTTTTTTGAGGTGATCCCTTTCTTTTTTGTGGTGTTTTTGATGTGTTTTGGGGTCTCCGTTGGGTTTTGTTGGGTTCTTGTTGTTCATCATGGTGAAAACGTGTAAATTGTGGGTTTTGGAGAACATGAGGTAGGTTTAGGGGGACTTTTGGTGCAGATTCAAGGTTTTTCGGGTTTTCTTCTGTTTTTTCTAGTGATCCAGTTGTTTTTTGGCATGTTTTTGACGTGTTTTGGGGTCTCCGTTGGGTTTCGTTGAGTTCCTAATGGGTTTTATGGTGGTTGGGAGTGGACATTTGGATTTGGAGAACATCAGGTACGTTTAGAGTGGTTTTGGGATTGGATCCGTGCTTTTTGGGGTTTTCTTTCGTTTTTGGGGGTGATCCTGTTGTTGTTTGGGGTGTTTTTGACGTGTTTTGTGGTCTCTGTTTTGTTTCGTTGTGTTTTCCTTGTTCATTTTGGTGGAAAAGTCTGAATAGTGGGGTTTGGAGAACATTAGGTATGTTTAGGGCGTTTTTGGGATTTGATCCGTGCTTTTTGGGGATTTTGTTCCAGTTTTGGGGGTGATTCCGTTCTTGTTTGTGGTGTTTTTGACGTGTTTTGGGTTCTCCGTTGGGTTTCGTTGTGTTTTCTGTGGTCATCATTGTGGAAAAGTGTAAATTGTGGGTTTTGGAGAACATCAGGTAGGTTTAGGGGGACTTTTGGGGTGGATTCATTATATTTAGGGTTTTCTTCTGTTTTTTTCTAGTGATCCAGTTGTTTATCGGCGTGTTTTTGACGTGTTTTGGGTTCTCCGTTGGATTTCGTTGGGTTTTCCGTGGTCATCATGGTGGAAAAGTGTAAATTGTGGGTTTTGGAAAACATCAGGTAGGTTTAGGGGGACTTTTGGGGTGGATTCATGGTATTTGGGGTTTTCTTTTTGTTTTTTTTTTGGGGGGTGATCCAATTCATTTTTGGGGTGTTTTTGACATGTTTTGGGGTCTCCGTTGGGTTTTGTTGGGTTCTTGTTGGTCATCATGTTGGAAAAGTGTAAATTGCGTGTTTTGGAGAACATCAGGTAGGTTTAGTGTGGTTTTGGGGTGGATCTATGGTATTTGGGTTTTTCTTCTGTTTTTTTTGGGGGGAGTGATCCAATTCATTTTTGGGGTGTTTTTGACTTGTTTTGGGGTCTCCGTTGGGTTTTAGTTGGATTCTCGTTGGTCCTTAAGGTAAATGGGAATGGATTGTGGGTTTTGAAGAAGATCAGGTGAGTTTAGGGTGGTTTTGCGGGGAAATTCATAGTTTTTGGTGTCTTTTCTTCTGATCCAGTTCTTTTCTGGGGTGTTTTTGACATGTTTTGGGGTTTCCGTTGGGTTTTGTTGAGTTCCTAATGGGTTTTATGGTGGTTGGGAGTGGACATTTGGATTTGGAGAAGATCAGGTACGTTTAGAGTGGTTTTGGGATTGGATCCGTGCTTTTTGGGGTTTTCTTTCGTTTTTGGGGGTGATCCTGTTCTTGTTTGGGGTGTTTTTGACGTGTTTTGTGGTCTCTGTTTTGTTTCGTTGTGTTTTCCTTGTTCATTTTGGTGGAAAAGGCTGAATAGTGGGTTTTGGAGAACATCAGGTAGGTTTAGGGCGTTTTTGGGATTTGATCCGTGCTTTTTGGGGATTTTGTTCCAGTTTTGGGGGTGATTCCGTTCTTGTTTGTGGTGTTTTTGACGTGTTTTGGGTTCTCCGTTGGGTTTCGTTGGGTTTTCCGTGGTCATCATGTTGAAAACGGGTAAATTGTGGGTTTTGGAGAACATCAGGTAGGTTTATGAGGACTTTTGGGGCAGATTCATGGTTTTTAGGGTTTTCTTCTGTTTTTTCTAGTGATCCAGTTTTTTTTTTCGGCGTGTTTTTGACGTGTTTTGGGTTCTCCGTTGGGTTTCGTTGGGTTTTCCGTGGTCATCATGGTGGAAACGTGTAAACTGTGGGTTTTGGAGAACATGAGGTAGGTTTATGAGGACTTTTGGTGCAGATTCAAGGTTTTTAGGGTTTTCTTCTGTTTTTTCTAGTGATCCAGTTGTTTTTTGGCATGTTTTTGACGTGTTTTGGGGTCTCCGTTGGGTTTCATTGGGTTTTTCGTGGTCATCATGGTGGAAAAGTTTAAATTGTGGGTTTTGGAGAACATCAGGTAGGTTTAGGGGGACTTTTGGGGTGGATTCATGGTATTTGTTTTTTTTTTCTGTTTTTTTTTTTTTTTTGAGGTGATCCCGTTCTTTTTTGGGGTGTTTTTGATGTGTTTTGGGGTCTCCGTTGGGTTTTGTTGGGTTCTTGTTGTTCATCATGGTGAAAACGTGTAAATTGTGGGTATTGGAGAACATCAGGTAGGTTTAGGGGGACTTTTGGGGTGGATCAATGGCTTTTAGGCTTTTCTTTCGGTTTTGGGGGTGATCCCGCTTTTTTTTGTGGTGTTTTTGACGTGTTTTGGGGTTTCCGTTGGGTTTCGTTGATTTCCTAATGTGTTTTAAGTTTGTTGGGAGTGGACTTTGGGATTTGGAGAACATCAGGTAGGTTTAGTGTGTTTTTGGGGTGGATCTATGGTATTTGGGTTTTTCTTGTGTTTTTTTGGGGGGAGTGATCCAATTCATTTTTGGGGTGTTTTTGACTTGTTTTGGGGTCTCCGTTGGGTTTTGTTGGGTTCTTGTTGGTCATCACGTTGGAAAAGTGTAAATTGCGTGTTTTGGAGAACATCAGGTAGGTTTAGTGTGGTTTTGGGGTGGATCTATGTTTTTTGGGGATTTTCTTCCAGTTTTGGGGGTGATTCCGTTCTTGTTTGGGGTGTTTTTGACTTGTTTTGGGGTCTCCGTTGCGTTTTAGTTGGATTCTCGTTGGTCCTTAAGGTAAATGGGAATGGATTGTGGGTTTTGAAGAAGATCAGGTGAGTTTAGGGTGTTTTTGCGGGGAAATTCATAGTTTTTGGTGTCTTTTCTTCTGATCCAGTTCTTTTCTGGGGTGTTTTTGACGTGTTTTGGGGTTTCCGTTGGGTTTCGTTGAGTTCCTAATGGGTTTTATGGTGGTTGGGAGTGGACATTTGGATTTGGAGAACATCAGGTACGTTTAGAGTGGTTTTGGGATTGGATCCGTGCTTTTGGGGGTTTTATTTCGTTTTTGGGGGTGATCCCGCTTTTTTTTGTGGTGTTTTTGACGTGTTTTGGGTTCTCCGTTGGGTTTCGTTGGGTTTTCCGTGGTCATCATGGTGGAAAAGTGTAAATTGTGGGTTTTGGAGAACATCAGGTAGGTTTAGGGGGACTTTTGGGGTGGATTCATGGTATTTTTTTTTTTTTTTTTTTGAGGTGATCCCGTTCTTTTTGGGGGTGTTTTTGATGTGTTTTGGGGTCTCCTTTTGGTTTTGTGGGGTTCTTGTTTGTCATCATGTTGGAAAAGTGTAAATTGTGGATTTTGGAGAATATCAGGTGAGTTGAAGTTTTTCTGGGTGGTGAATCTATGGTTTTGGGGGAATTCTTCTGTTTTTTTTTAGCGTTTTCTTCTGTTTTTTAGGGTGGTTCCGTTCTTTTTTGGGGTGTTTTTGACATATTTTGGGGTCTCCGTTGGTTTTTGTTTGGTTCTTGTTGTTCATCATGGTGAAAACGGGTAAATTGTGGGTAATGGAGAACATCAGGTAGGTTTAGGGGGACTTTTGGGGTGGATCAATGGCTTTTAGGCTTTTCTTTCGGTTTTGGGGGTGATCCCGCTTTTTTTTGTGGTGTTTTTGACGTGTTTTGGGGTTTCCGTTGGGTTTCGTTGATTTCCTAATGTGTTTTAAGTTTGTTGGGAGTGGACTTTGGGATTTGGAGAACATCAGGTAGGTTTAGTGTGTTTTAGGGTGGATCTATGGTATTTGGGGTTTTCTTCTGTTTTTTTGGGGAGAGTGATCCAATTCATTTTTGGGGTGTTTTTGACTTGTTTTGTGTTCTCCGTTGGGTTTTGTTGGGTTCTTGTTGGTCATCATGTTGGAAAAGTGTAAATTGCATGTTTTGGAGAACATCAGGTAGGTTTAGTGTGTTTTTGGGGTGGAT
This sequence comes from Aythya ferina, assembly GCF_964211825.1. NCBI lineage: Eukaryota > Metazoa > Chordata > Aves > Anseriformes > Anatidae > Aythya > Aythya ferina. The sequence continues at coordinate 202,305 of NW_028181363.1, forward strand.
CTATGTTTTTTGGGGATTTTCTTCCAGTTTTGGGGGTGATTCCGTTCTTGTTTGGGGTGTTTTTGACTTGTTTTGGGGTCTCCGTTGCGTTTTAGTTGGATTCTCGTTGGTCCTTAAGGTAAATGGGAATGGATTGTGGGTTTTGAAGAAGATCAGGTGAGTTTAGGGTGGTTTTGCGGGGAAATTCATAGTTTTTGGTGTTTTTTCTTCTGATCCAGTTCTTTTTTGGGGTGTTTTTGACGTGTTTTGGGGTTTCCGTTGGGTTTCATTGGGTTTTTCGTGGTCATCATGGTGGAAAAGTTTAAATTGTGGGTTTTGGAGAACATCAGGTAGGTTTAGGGGGACTTTTGGGGTGGATTCATGGTATTTGTTTTGTTTTTCCGTTTTTTTTTTTTTTTTTTTTTTTTTTTGAGGTGATCCCGTTCTTTTTTGGGGTGTTTTTGATGTATTTTGGGGTCTCCGTTGGGTTTCGTTGGGTTCTTGTTGTTCATCATGGTGAAAACGTGTAAATTGTGGGTATTGGAGAACATCAGGTAGGTTTAGGGGGACTTTTGGGGTGGATCAATGGCTTTTAGGCTTTTCTTTCAATTTTGGGGGTGTTCCCGCTTTTTTTTGTGGTGTTTTTGACGCGTTTTGGGTTCTCCGTTGGGTTTCGTTGGGTTTTCCGTGGTCATCATGGTGGAAAAGTGTAAATTGTGGGTTTTGGAGAACATCAGGTAGGTTTAGGGGGACTTTTGGGGTGGATTCATGGTATTTTTTTTTTTTTTTTTTTGAGGTGATCCCGTTCTTTTTGGGGGTGTTTTTGATGTGTTTTGGGGTCTCCGTTTGGTTTTGTGGGGTTCTTGTTTGTCATCATGTTGGAAAAGTGTAAATTGTGGATTTTGGAGAATATCAGGTGAGTTTAAGTTTTTCTGGGTGGTGAATCTATGGTTTTGGGGGAATTCTTCTGTTTTTTTTTAGCGTTTTCTTCTTTTTTTTAGGGTGGTTCCGTTCTTTTTTGGGGTGTTTTTGACATATTTTGGGGTCTCCGTTGGTTTTTGTTTGGTTCTTGTTGTTCATCATGGTGAAAACGGGTAAATTGTGGGTAATGGAGAACATCAGGTAGGTTTAGGGGGACTTTTGGGGTGGATCAATGGCTTTTAGGCTTTTCTTTCGGTTTTGGGGGTGATCCCGCTTTTTTTTGTGGTGTTTTTGACGTGTTTTGGGGTTTCCGTTGGGTTTCGTTGATTTCCTAATGTGTTTTAAGTTTGTTGGGAGTGGACTTTGGGATTTGGAGAACATCAGGTAGGTTTAGTGTGTTTTAGGGTGGATCTATGGTATTTGGGGTTTTCTTCTGTTTTTTTGGGGAGAGTGATCCAATTCATTTTTGGGGTGTTTTTGACTTGTTTTGTGTTCTCCGTTGGGTTTTGTTGGGTTCTTGTTGGTCATCATGTTGGAAAAGTGTAAATTGCGTGTTTTGGAGAACATCAGGTAGGTTTAGTGTCGTTTTGGGGTGGATCTATGTTTTTTGGGTATTTTCTTCCAGTTTTGGGGGTGATTCCGTTCTTGTTTGGGGTGTTTTTGACTTGTTTTGGGGTCTCCGTTGGGTTTTAGTTGGATTCTCGTTGGTCCTTAAGGTAAATGGGAATGGATTGTGGGTTTTGAAGAAGATCAGGTGAGTTTAGGGTGGTTTTGCGGGGAAATTCATAGTTTTTGGTGTTTTTTCTTCTGATCCAGTTCTTTTTTGGGGTGTTTTTGACGTGTTTTGGGGTTTCCGTTGGGTTTCGTTGAGATCCTAATGGGTTTTATGGTGGTTGGGAGTGGACATTTGGATTTGGAGAACATCAGGTACGTTTAGAGTGTTTTTGGGATTGGATCCGTGCTTTTTGGGGTTTTCTTTCGTTTTTGGGGGTGATCCTGTTGTTGTTTGGGGTGTTTTTGACGTGTTTTGTGGTCTCTGTTTTGTTTCGTTGTGTTTTCCTTGTTCATTTTGGTGGAAAAGGCTGAATAGTGGGGTTTGGAGAACATCAGGTATGTTTAGGGCATTTTTGGGATTTGATCCGTGCTTTTTGTGGATTTTGTTCCAGTTTTGGGGGTGATTCCGTTCTTGTTTGTGGTGTTTTTGACGTGTTTTGGGTTCTCCGTTGGGTTTCGTTGGGTTTTCCGTGGTCATCATGGTGGAAAAGTGTAAATTGTGGGTTTTGGAGAACATCAGGTAGGTTTATGAGGACTTTTGGGGCAGATTCATGGTTTTTAGGGTTTTCTTCTGTTTTTTCTAGTGATCCAGTTGTTTTTCAGCGTGTTTTTGACGTGTTTTGGGTTCTCCGTTGGGTTTCGTTGGGTTTTCCGTGGTCATCATGGTGGAAAAGTGTAAATTGTGGGTTTTGGAGAACATGAGGTAGGTTTATGAGAACTTTTGGTGCAGATTCAAGGTTTTTATGGTTTTCTTCTGTTTTTTCTAGTGATCCAGTTGTTTTTTGGCATGTTTTTGACGTGTTTTGGGTTCTCGGTTGGGTTTCATTGGGTTTTTCTTGGTCATCATGGTGGAAAAGTTTAAATTGTGGGTTTTGGAGAACATCAGGTAGGTTTAGGGGGACTTTTGGGGTGGATTCATGGTATTTGTTTTTTTTTTCTGCTTTTTTTTTTTTTTGAGGTGATCCCGTTCTTTTTTGGGGTGTTTTTGATGTGTTTTGGGGTCTCCGTTGGGTTTTGTTGGGTTCTTGTTGTTCATCATGGTGAAAACGGGTAAATTGTGGGTATTGGAGAACATCAGGTAGGTTTAGGGGGACTTTTGGGGTGGATCAATGGCTTTTAGGGTTTTCTTTCGGTTTTGGGGGTGATCCCGCTTTTTTTTGTGGTGTTTTTGACGTGTTTTGGGGTTTCCGTTGGGTTTCGTTGATTTCCTAATGTGTTTTAAGTTTGTTGGGAGTGGACTTTGGGATTTGGAGAACATCAGGTAGGTTTAGTGTGTTTTAGGGTGGATCTATGGTATTTGGGGTTTTCTTCTGTTTTTTTGGGGAGAGTGATCCAATTCATTTTTGGGGTGTTTTTGACTTGTTTTGTGTTCTCCGTTGGGTTTTGTTGGGTTCTTGTTGGTCATCATGTTGGAAAAGTGTAAATTGCGTGTTTTGGAGAACATCAGGTAGGTTTAGTGTGTTTTTGGGGTGGATCTATGTTTTTTGGGGATTTTCTTCCAGTTTTGGGGGTGATTCCGTTCTTGTTTGGGGTGTTTTTGACTTGTTTTGGGGTCTCCGTTGCGTTTTAGTTGGATTCTCGTTGGTCCTTAAGGTAAATGGGAATGGATTGTGGGTTTTGAAGAAGATCAGGTGAGTTTAGGGTGGTTTTGCGGGGAAATTCATAGTTTTTGGTGTTTTTTCTTCTGATCCAGTTCTTTTTTGGGGTGTTTTTGACGTGTTTTGGGGTTTCCGTTGGGTTTCGTTGAGTTCCTAATGGGTTTTATGGTGGTTGGGAGTGGACATTTGGATTTGGAGAAGATCAGGTACGTTTAGAGTGGTTTTGGGATTGGATCCGTGCTTTTTGGGGTTTTCTTTCGTTTTTGGGGGTGATCCTGTTGTTGTTTGGGGTGTTTTTGACGTGTTTTGTGGTCTCTGTTTTGTTTCGTTGTGTTTTCCTTGTTCATTTTGGTGGAAAAGTCTGAATAGTGGGTTTTGGAGAACATCAGGTATGTTTAGGGCGTTTTTGGGATTTGATCCGTGCTTTTTGGGGATTTTGTTCCAGTTTTGGGGGTGATTCCGTTCTTGTTTGTGGTGTTTTTGACGTGTTTTGGGTTCTCCGTTGGGTTTCGTTGGGTTTTCCGTGGTCATCATGGTGGAAAAGTGTAAATTGTGGGTTTTGGAGAACATCAGGTAGGTTTATGAGGACTTTTGGGGCAGATTCATGGTTTTTAGGGTTTTCTTCTGTTTTTTCTAGTGATCCAGTTGTTTTTCGGCGTGTTTTTGACGTGTTTTGGGTTCTCCGTTGGGTTTCGTTGGGTTTTCCGTGGTCATCATGGTGGAAAAGTGTAAATTGTGGGTTTTGGAGAACATCAGGTAGGTTTATGAGGACTTTTGGGGCAGATTCATGGTTTTTAGGGTTTTCTTCTGTTTTTTCTAGTGATCCAGTTGTTTTTCGGCGTGTTTTTGACGTGTTTTGGGTTCTCCGTTGGGTTTCGTTGGGTTTTCCGTGGTCATCATGGTGGAAAAGTGTAAATTGTGGGTTTTGGAGAACATCAGGTAGGTTTATGAGGACTTTTGGTGCAGATTCAAGGTTTTTCGGGTTTTCTTCTGTTTTTTCTAGTGATCCTGTTGTTTTTTGGCATGTTTTTGACGTGTTTTGGGTTCTCCGTTGGGTTTCGTTGGGTTTTCCGTGGTCATCATGGTGGAAAAGTGTAAATTGTGGGTTTTGGAGAACATCAGGTAGGTTTAGGGGGACTTTTGGGGTGGATTCCTGGTATTTGGGGTTTTCTTTTTTTTTTTTTTTTGGGGGGTGATCCAATTCATTTTTGGGGTGTTTTTGACTTGTTTTGGGGTCTCCGTTGGGTTTTAGTTGGATTCTCGTTGGTCCTTAAGGTAAATGGGAATGGATTGTGGGTTTTGAAGAAGATCAGGTGAGTTTAGGGTGGTTTTGCGGGGAAATTCATAGTTTTTGGTGTCTTTTCTTCTGATCCAGTTCTTTTCTGGGGTGTTTTTGACGTGTTTTGGGTTCTCCGTTGGGTTTCGTTGGGTTTTCCGTGGTCATCATGGTGGAAAAGTGTAAATTGTGGGTTTTGGAGAACATCAGGTAGGTTTATGAGGACTTTTGGGGCAGATTCAAGGTTTTTAGGGTTTTCTTCTGTTTTTTCTAGTGATCCTGTTGTTTTTTGGCATGTTTTTGACGTGTTTTGGGTTCTCCGTTGGGTTTCGTTGGGTTTTCCGTGGTCATCATGGTGGAAAAGTGTAAATTGTGGGTTTTGGAGAACATCAGGTAGGTTTAGGGGGACTTTTGGGGTGGATTCATGGTATTTGGGATTTTCTTTTTTTTTTTTTTTGGGGGGTGATCCAATTCATTTTTGGGGTGTTTTTGATGTGTTTTGGGGTCTCCGTTGGGTTTTGTTGGGTTCTTGTTGGTCATCATGTTGGAAAAGTTTAAATTGCGTGTTTTGGAGAACACCAGGTAGGTTTAGGGGGACTTTTGGGGTGGATTCATGGTATTTGGGGTTTTCATTTTTTTTTTTTTTTGGGGGGGGGGGGTGATCCAATTCATTTTTGGGGTGTTTTTGACTTGTTTTTTGTTCTCCGTTGGGTTTTGTTGGGTTCTTGTTGGTCATCATGTTGGAAAAGTGTAAATTGCGTGTTTTGGAGAACATCAGGTAGGTTTAGTGTCGTTTTGGGGTGGATCTATGGTATTTGGGTTTTTCTTCTGTTTTTTTTGGGTGGAGTGATCCAATTCATTTTTGGGGTGTTTTTGACTTGTTTTGGGGTCTCCGTTGGGTTTTAGTTGGATTCTCGTTGGTCCTTAAGGTAAATGGGAATGGATTGTGGGTTTTGAAGAAGATCAGGTGAGTTTAGGGTGGTTTTGCGGGGAAATTCATAGTTTTTGGTGTCTTTTCTTCTGATCCAGTTCTTTTCTGGGGTGTTTTTGACGTGTTTTGGGGTTTCCGTTGGGTTTCGTTGAGTTCCTAATGGGTTTTATGGTGGTTGGGAGTGGACATTTGGATTTGGAGAACATCAGGTACGTTTAGAGTGGTTTTGGGATTGGATCCGTGCTTTTTGGGGTTTTCTTTCGTTTTTGGGGGTGATCCTGTTGTTGTTTGGGGTGTTTTTGACGTGTTTTGTGGTCTCTGTTTTGTTTCGTTGTGTTTTCCTTGTTCATTTTGGTGGAAAAGTCTGAATAGTGGGTTTTGGAGAACATCAGGTATGTTTAGGGCGTTTTTGGGATTTGATCCGTGCTTTTTGGGGATTTTGTTCCAGTTTTGGGGGTGATTCCGTTCTTGTTTGTGGTGTTTTTGACGTGTTTTGGGTTCTCCGTTGGGTTTCGTTGGGTTTTCCGTGGTCATCATGGTGGAAAAGTGTAAATTGTGGGTTTTGGAGAACATCAGGTAGGTTTAGGGGGACTTTTGGGGCAGATTCATGGTTTTTAGGGTTTTCTTCTGTTTTTTTCTAGTGATCCAGTTGTTTTTCGGCGTGTTTTTGACGTGTTTTGGGTTCTCCGTTGGGTTTCGTTGGGTTTTCCGTGGTCATCATGGTGGAAAAGTGTAAATTGTGGGTTTTGGAGAACATGAGGTAGGTTTATGAGAGCTTTTGGTGCAGATTCAAGGTTTTTAGTGTTTTCTTCTGTTTTTTCTAGTGATCCAGTTGTTTTTTGGCATGTTTTTGACGTGTTTTGGGGTCTCCGTTGGGTTTCATTGGGTTTTTCGTGGTCATCATGGTGGAAAAGTTTAAATTGTGGGTTTTGGAGAATATCAGGTAGGTTTAGGGGGACTTTTGGGGTGGATTCATGGTATTTGTTTTTTTTTTCTGTTTTTTTTTTTTTTTTTTTTTTTTTGAGGTGATCCCTTTCTTTTTTGTGGTGTTTTTGATGTGTTTTGGGGTCTCCGTTGGGTTTTGTTGGGTTCTTGTTGTTCATCATGGTGAAAACGTGTAAATTGTGGGTATTGGAGAACATCAGGTAGGTTTAGGGGGACTTTTGGGGTGGATCAATGGCTTTTAGGCTTTTCTTTCGGTTTTGGGGGTGATCCCGCTTTTTTTTGTGGTGTTTTTGACGTGTTTTGGGGTTTCCGTTGGGTTTCGTTGATTTCCTAATGTGTTTTAAGTTTGTTGGGAGTGGACTTTGGGATTTGGAGAACATCAGGTAGGTTTAGTGTGCTTTTGGTTGGATCTATGGTATTTGGGTTTTTCTTCTGTTTTTTTGGGGGGAGTGATCCAATTCATTTTTGGGGTGTTTTTGACTTGTTTTGGGGTCTCCGTTTGGTTTTAGTTGGATTCTCGTTGGTCCTTAAGGTAAATGGGAATGGATTGTGGGTTTTGAAGAAGATCAGGTGAGTTTAGGGTGTTTTTGCGGGGAAATTCATAGTTTTTGGTGTCTTTTCTTCTGATCCAGTTCTTTTCTGGGGTGTTTTTGACGTGTTTTGGGGTTTCCGTTGGGTTTCGTTGAGTTCCTAATGGGTTTTATGGTGGTTGGGAGTGGACATTTGGATTTGGAGAACATCAGGTACGTTTAGAGTGTTTTTGGGATTGGATCCGTGCTTTTTGGGGTTTTCTTTCGTTTTTGGGGGTGATCCTGTTCTTGTTTGGGGTGTTTTTGACGTGTTTTTTGGTCTCTGTTTTGTTTCGTTGTGTTTTCCTTGTTCATTTTGGTGGAAAAGTGTAAATTGTGGGTTTTGGAGAACATCAGGTAGGTTTATGAGGAGTTTTGGGGCAGATTCAAGGTTTTTAGGGTTTTCTTCTGTTTTTTTTCTAGTGATCCAGTTGTTTTTCGGCGTGTTTTTGACGTGTTTTGGGTTCTCCGTTGGGTTTCGTTGGGTTTTCCGTGGTCATCATGGTGGAAAAGTGTAAATTGTGGGTTTTGGAGAACATCAGGTAGGTTTATGAGGACTTTTGGTGCAGATTCAAGGTTTTTAGTGTTTTCTTCTGTTTTATTTTTTTTTTTTCTTTTGATCCAGTTGTTTTTCGACGTGTTTTTGATGTGTTTTGGGTTCTCCGTTGGATTTCGTTGGGTTTTCCGTGGTCATCCTGGTGGAAAAGTGTAAATTGCGGGTTTTGGAGAACATCAGGTAGGTTTAGGGGGACTTTTGGGGTGGATTCATGATATTTGGGGTTTTCTTTCTTTTTTTTTTTTTTTGGGGGGGGTGATCCAATTCATTTTTGGGGTGTTTTTGACTTGTTTTGGGGTCTCCGTTGGGTTTTAGTTGGATTCTCGTTGGTCCTTAAGGTAAATGGGAATGGATTGTGGGTTTTGAAGAAGATCAGGTGAGTTTAGGGTGGTTTTGCGGGGAAATTCATAGTTTTTGGTGTTTTTTCTTCTGATCCAGTTCTTTTTTGGGGTGTTTTTGACGTGTTTTGGGGTATCCATTGGGTTTTGTTGAGTTCCTAATGGGTTTTATGGTGGTTGGGAGTGGACATTTGGATTTGGAGAAGATCAGGTACGTTTAGAGTGGTTTTGGGATTGGATCCGTGCTTTTGGGGGTTTTCTTTCGTTTTTCGGGGTGATCCTGTTGTTGTTTGGGGTGTTTTTGACGTGTTTTGTGGTCTCTGTTTTGTTTCGTTGTGTTTTCCTTGTTCATTTTTGTGGAAAAGTCTGAATAGTGGGTTTTGGAGAACATCAGGTAGGTTTAGGGGGACTTTTGGGGTGGATTCATGGTATTTGTTTTTTTTTTCTGTTTTATTTTTTGAGGTGATCCCGTTCTTTTTTGGGGTGTTTTTGATATGTTTTGGGGTCTCCGTTGTGTTTTGTTGGGTTCTTGTTGTTCATCATGGTGAAAACGGGTAAATTGTGGGTATTGGAGAACATCAGGTAGGTTTAGGGGGACTTTTGGGGTGGATCAATGGCTTTTAGGCTTTTCTTTCGGTTTTGGGGGTGATCCCGCTTTTTTTTGTGGTGTTTTTGACGTGTTTTGGGGTTTCCGTTGGGTTTCGTTGATTTCCTAATGTGTTTTAAGTTTGTTGGGAGTGGACTTTGGGATTTGGAGAACATCAGGTAGGTTTAGTGTGTTTTTGGGTGGATCTATGGTATTTGGGTTTTTCTTCTGTTTTTTTGGGGGGAGTGATCCAATTCATTTTTGGGGTGTTTTTGACGTGTTTTGGGGTCTCCATTGGGTTTCGTTGCGTTTTCCGTGGTCATCATCTTGGAAAAGGGTAAATTGTTGGTTTTGGAGAACATCAGGTAGGTTTAGGTTGGTTTTGGGATTGGATCTATGGTTTTGGGGGATTTTCTTTCGTTTTTGGGGGTGATCCCGTTCTTTTTTGGGGTGTTTTTGACGTGTTTTGTGGTCTCCGTTGGTATTCCTTTGGTTTTCCGTGGTCATGGTGGTGGAAAATGGTAAATTGTGGGTTTTGGAGAACTTCAGGTAGGTTTAGGGGAATTTTGGGGTGGATTCATGGTATTTGGGCTTTTCTTCTGTTTTTTTTTTTTTTTTTTGGGGGGGGTGATCCAATTCATTTTTGTGGTGTTTTTGACGTGTTTTGGGGTCTCCGTTGGGTTTTGTTGGGTTCTTGTTGGTCATCATGTTGGAAAAGTGTAAATCGCATGTTTTGGAGAACATCAGGTAGGTTTAGTGTCGTTTTTGGGTGGATCTATGTTTTTTGGGGATTTTCTTCCAGTTTTGGGGGTGATTCCGTTCTTGTTTGGGGTGTTTTTGGGGTGTTTTTGGGGTCTCCGTTTGGTTTTAGTTGGATTCTCGTTGGTCCTTAAGGTAAATGGGAATGGATTGTGGGTTTTGAAGAAGATCAGGTGAGTTTAGGGTGGTTTTGCGGGGAAATTCATAGTTTTTGGTGTCTTTTCTTCTGATCCAGTTCTTTTCTGGGGTGTTTTTGACGTGTTTTGGGTTCTCCGTTGGGTTTCGTTGGGTTTTCCGTGGTCATCATGGTGGAAAAGTGTAAATTGTGGGTTTTGGAGAACATCAGGTAGGTTTATGAGGACTTTTGGTGCAGATTCAAGGTTTTTAGGGTTTTCTTCTGTTTTTTCTAGTGATCCTGTTGTTTTTTGGCATGTTTTTGACGTGTTTTGGGTTCTCCGTTGGGTTTCGTTGGGTTTTCCGTGGTCATCATGGTGGAAAAGTGTAAATTGTGGGTTTTGGAGAACATCAGGTAGGTTTAGGGGGACTTTTGGGGTGGATTCATGGTATTTGGGGTTTTCTTTTTTTTTTTTTTTGGGGGGTGATCCAATTCATTTTTGGGGTGTTTTTGACTTGTTTTGGGGTCTCCGTTGGGTTTTGTTGGGTTCTTGTTGGTCATCATGTTGGAAAAGTTTAAATTGCGTGTTTTGGAGAACACCAGGTAGGTTTAGGGGGACTTTTGGGGTGGATTCATGGTATTTGGGGTTTTCTTTTTTTTTTTTTTGGGGGGGGGGGTGATCCAATTCATTTTTGGGGTGTTTTTGACTTGTTTTTTGTTCTCCGTTGGGTTTTGTTGGGTTCTTGTTGGTCATCATGTTGGAAAAGTGTAAATTGCGTGTTTTGGAGAACATCAGGTAGGTTTAGTGTCGTTTTGGGGTGGATCTATGGTATTTGGGTTTTTCTTCTGTTTTTTTTGGGTGGAGTGATCCAATTCATTTTTGGGGTGTTTTTGACTTGTTTTGGGGTCTCCGTTGGGTTTTAGTTGGATTCTCGTTGGTCCTTAAGGTAAATGGGAATGGATTGTGGGTTTTGAAGAAGATCAGGTGAGTTTAGGGTGGTTTTGCGGGGAAATTCATAGTTTTTGGTGTCTTTTCTTCTGATCCAGTTCTTTTCTGGGGTGTTTTTGACGTGTTTTGGGGTTTCCGTTGGGTTTCGTTGAGTTCCTAATGGGTTTTATGGTGGTTGGGAGTGGACATTTGGATTTGGAGAAGATCAGGTACGTTTAGAGTGGTTTTGGGATTGGATCCGTGCTTTTTGGGGTTTTCTTTCGTTTTTGGGGGTGATCCTGTTCTTGTTTGGGGTGTTTTTGACGTGTTTTGTGGTCTCTGTTTTGTTTCGTTGTGTTTTCCTTGTTCATTTTGGTGGAAAAGTCTGAATAGTGGGTTTTGGAGAACATCAGGTATGTTTAGGGCGTTTTTGGGATTTGATCCGTGCTTTTTGGGGATTTTGTTCCAGTTTTGGGGGTGATTCCGTTCTTGTTTGTGGTGTTTTTGACGTGTTTTGGGTTCTCCGTTGGGTTTCGTTGGGTTTTCCGTGGTCATCATGGTGGAAAAGTGTAAATTGTGGGTTTTGGAGAACATCAGGTAGGTTTAGGGGGACTTTTGGGGCAGATTCATGGTTTTTAGGGTTTTCTTCTGTTTTTTTCTAGTGATCCAGTTGTTTTTCGGCGTGTTTTTGACGTGTTTTGGGTTCTCCGTTGGGTTTCGTTGGGTTTTCCGTGGTCATCATGGTGGAAAAGTGTAAATTGTGGGTTTTGGAGAACATGAGGTAGGTTTATGAGAGCTTTTGGTGCAGATTCAAGGTTTTTAGTGTTTTCTTCTGTTTTTTCTAGTGATCCAGTTGTTTTTTGGCATGTTTTTGACGTGTTTTGGGGTCTCCGTTGGGTTTCATTGGGTTTTTCGTGGTCATCATGGTGGAAAAGTTTAAATTGTGGGTTTTGGAGAATATCAGGTAGGTTTAGGGGGACTTTTGGGGTGGATTCATGGTATTTGTTTTTTTTTTCTGTTTTTTTTTTTTTTTTTTTTTTTTGAGGTGATCCCTTTCTTTTTTGTGGTGTTTTTGATGTGTTTTGGGGTCTCCGTTGGGTTTTGTTGGGTTCTTGTTGTTCATCATGGTGAAAACGTGTAAATTGTGGGTATTGGAGAACATCAGGTAGGTTTAGGGGGACTTTTGGGGTGGATCAATGGCTTTTAGGCTTTTCTTTCGGTTTTGGGGGTGATCCCGCTTTTTTTTGTGGTGTTTTTGACGTGTTTTGGGGTTTCCGTTGGGTTTCGTTGATTTCCTAATGTGTTTTAAGTTTGTTGGGAGTGGACTTTGGGATTTGGAGAACATCAGGTAGGTTTAGTGTGCTTTTGGTTGGATCTATGGTATTTGGGTTTTTCTTCTGTTTTTTTGGGGGGAGTGATCCAATTCATTTTTGGGGTGTTTTTGACTTGTTTTGAGGTCTCCGTTGGGTTTTGTTGGGTTCTTGTTGGTCATCATGTTGGAAAAGTGTAAATTGCGTGTTTTGGAGAACATCAGGTAGGTTTAGTGTCGTTTTGGGGTGGATCTATGTTTTTTGGGTATTTTCTTCCAGTTTTGGGGGTGATTCCGTTCTTGTTTGGGGTGTTTTTGACTTGTTTTGGGGTCTCCGTTGGGTTTTGTTGGGTTCTTGTTGGTCATCATGTTGGAAAAGTGTAAATTGCGTGTTTTGGAGAACATCAGGTAGGTTTAGTGTGTTTTTGGTGTGGATCTATGGTATTTGGGTTTTTCTTCTGTTTTTTTGGGGGGAGTGATCCAATTCATTTTTGGGGTGTTTTTGACTTGTTTTGGGGTCTCCGTTTGGTTTTAGTTGGATTCTCGTTGGTCCTTAAGGTAAATGGGAATGGATTGTGGGTTTTGAAGAAGATCAGGTGAGTTTAGGGTGTTTTTGCGGGGAAATTCATAGTTTTTGGTGTCTTTTCTTCTGATCCAGTTCTTTTCTGGGGTGTTTTTGACGTGTTTTGGGGTTTCCGTTGGGTTTCGTTGAGTTCCTAATGGGTTTTATGGTGGTTGGGAGTGGACATTTGGATTTGGAGAACATCAGGTACGTTTAGAGTGGTTTTGGGATTGGATCCGTGCTTTTTGGGGTTTTCTTTCGTTTTTGGGGGTGATCCTGTTCTTGTTTGGGGTGTTTTTGACGTGTTTTTTGGTCTCTGTTTTGTTTCGTTGTGTTTTCCTTGTTCATTTTGGTGGAAAAGTGTAAATTGTGGGTTTTGGAGAACATCAGGTAGGTTTATGAGGACTTTTGGGGCAGATTCAAGGTTTTTAGGGTTTTCTTCTGTTTTTTTTCTAGTGATCCAGTTTTTTTTTTCGGCGTGTTTTTGACGTGTTTTGGGTTCTCCGTTGGGTTTCGTTGGGTTTTCCGTGGTCATCATGGTGGAAAAGTGTAAATTGTGGGTTTTGGAGAACATCAGGTAGGTTTATGAGGACTTTTGGTGCAGATTCAAGGTTTTTAGTGTTTTCTTCTGTTTTATTTTTTTTTTTTCTTTTGATCCAGTTGTTTTTCGACGTGTTTTTGATGTGTTTTGGGTTCTCCGTTGGATTTCGTTGGGTTTTCCGTGGTCATCCTGGTGGAAAAGTGTAAATTGCGGGTTTTGGAGAACATCAGGTAGGTTTAGGGGGACTTTTGGGGTGGATTCATGATATTTGGGGTTTTCTTTTTTTTTTTTTTTTTTTGGGGGGGGGTGATCCAATTCTTTTTTGGGGTGTTTTTGATATGTTTTGGGGTCTCCGTTGGGTTTTAGTTGGATTCTCGTTGGTCCTTAAGGTAAATGGGAATGGATTGTGGGTTTTGAAGAAGATCAGGTGAGTTTAGGGTGGTTTTGCGGGGAAATTCATAGTTTTTGGTGTTTTTTCTTCTGATCCAGTTCTTTTTTGGGGTGTTTTTGACGTGTTTTGGGGTTTCCGTTGGGTTTTGTTGAGTTCCTAATGGGTTTTATGGTGGTTGGGAGTGGACATTTGGATTTGGAGAAGATCAGGTACGTTTAGAGTGGTTTTGGGATTGGATCCGTGCTTTTGGGGGTTTTCTTTCGTTTTTCGGGGTGATCCTGTTGTTGTTTGGGGTGTTTTTGACGTGTTTTGTGGTCTCTGTTTTGTTTCGTTGTGTTTTCGTTGTTCATTTTGGTGGAAAAGTCTGAATAGTGGGTTTTGGAGAACATCAGGTAGGTTTAGGGGGACTTTTGGGGTGGATTCATGGTATTTGTTTTTTTTTTCTGTTTTATTTTTTGAGGTGATCCCGTTCTTTTTTGGGGTGTTTTTGATATGTTTTGGGGTCTCCGTTGTGTTTTGTTGGGTTCTTGTTGTTCATCATGGTGAAAACGGGTAAATTGTGGGTATTGGAGAACATCAGGTAGGTTTAGGGGGACTTTTGGGGTGGATCAATGGCTTTTAGGCTTTTCTTTCGGTTTTGGGGGTGATCCCGCTTTTTTTTGTGGTGTTTTTGACGTGTTTTGGGGTTTCCGTTGGGTTTCGTTGATTTCCTAATGTGTTTTAAGTTTGTTGGGAGTGGACTTTGGGATTTGGAGAACATCAGGTAGGTTTAGTGTGTTTTTGGGTGGATCTATGGTATTTGGGTTTTTCTTCTGTTTTTTTGGGGGGAGTGATCCAATTCATTTTTGGGGTGTTTTTGACGTGTTTTGGGGTCTCCATTGGGTTTCGTTGCGTTTTCCGTGGTCATCATGGTGGAAAAGGGTAAATTGTTGGTTTTGGAGAACATCAGGTAGGTTTAGGTTGGTTTTGGGATTGGATCTATGGTTTTGGGGGATTTTCTTTCGTTTTTGGGGGTGATCCCGTTCTTTTTTGGGGTGTTTTTGACGTGTTTTGTGGTCTCCGTTGGTATTCCTTTGGTTTTCCGTGGTCATGGTGGTGGAAAATGGTAAATTGTGGGTTTTGGAGAACTTCAGGTAGGTTTAGGGGAATTTTGGGGTGGATTCATGGTATTTGGGCTTTTCTTCTGTTTTTTTTTTTTTTTTTTGGGGGGGGTGATCCAATTCATTTTTGTGGTGTTTTTGACGTGTTTTGGGGTCTCCGTTGGGTTTTGTTGGGTTCTTGTTGGTCATCATGTTGGAAAAGTGTAAATCGCATGTTTTGGAGAACATCAGGTAGGTTTAGTGTCGTTTTTGGGTGGATCTATGTTTTTTGGGGATTTTCTTCCAGTTTTGGGGGTGATTCCGTTCTTGTTTGGGGTGTTTTTGGGGTGTTTTTGGGGTCTCCGTTGGGTTTTAGTTGGATTCTCGTTGGTCCTTAAGGTAAATGGGAATGGATTGTGGGTTTTGAAGAAGATCAGGTGAGTTTAGGGTGGTTTTGCGGGGAAATTCATAGTTTTTGGTGTCTTTTCTTCTGATCCAGTTCTTTTCTGGGGTGTTTTTGACGTGTTTTGGGTTCTCCGTTGGGTTTCGTTGGGTTTTCCGTGGTCATCATGGTGGAAAAGTGTAAATTGTGGGTTTTGGAGAACATCAGGTAGGTTTATGAGGACTTTTGGTGCAGATTCAAGGTTTTTAGGGTTTTCTTCTGTTTTTTTCTAGTGATCCTGTTGTTTTTTGGCATGTTTTTGACGTGTTTTGGGTTCTCCGTTGGGTTTCGTTGGGTTTTCCGTGGTCATCATGGTGGAAAAGTGTAAATTGTGGGTTTTGGAGAACATCAGGTAGGTTTAGGGGGACTTTTGGGGTGGATTCATGGTATTTGGGGTTTTCTTTTTTTTTTTTTTTGGGGGGTGATCCAATTCATTTTTGGGGTGTTTTTGACTTGTTTTGGGGTCTCCGTTGGGTTTTGTTGGGTTCTTGTTGGTCATCATGTTGGAAAAGTTTAAATTGCGTGTTTTGGAGAACACCAGGTAGGTTTAGGGGGACTTTTGGGGTGGATTCATGGTATTTGGGGTTTTCTTTTTTTTTTTTTTGGGGGGGGGGGTGATCCAATTCATTTTTGGGGTGTTTTTGACTTGTTTTTTGTTCTCCGTTGGGTTTTGTTGGGTTCTTGTTGGTCATCATGTTGGAAAAGTGTAAATTGCGTGTTTTGGAGAACATCAGGTAGGTTTAGTGTCGTTTTGGGGTGGATCTATGGTATTTGGGTTTTTCTTCTGTTTTTTTTGGGTGGAGTGATCCAATTCATTTTTGGGGTGTTTTTGACTTGTTTTGGGGTCTCCGTTGGGTTTTAGTTGGATTCTCGTTGGTCCTTAAGGTAAATGGGAATGGATTGTGGGTTTTGAAGAAGATCAGGTGAGTTTAGGGTGGTTTTGCGGGGAAATTCATAGTTTTTGGTGTCTTTTCTTCTGATCCAGTTCTTTTCTGGGGTGTTTTTGACGTGTTTTGGGGTTTCCGTTGGGTTTCGTTGAGTTCCTAATGGGTTTTATGGTGGTTGGGAGTGGACATTTGGATTTGGAGAAGATCAGGTACGTTTAGAGTGGTTTTGGGATTGGATCCGTGCTTTTGGGGGTTTTCTTTCGTTTTTGGGGGTGATCCTGTTCTTGTTTGGGGTGTTTTTGACGTGTTTTGTGGTCTCTGTTTTGTTTCGTTGTGTTTTCCTTGTTCATTTTGGTGGAAAAGTCTGAATAGTGGGGTTTGGAGAACATTAGGTATGTTTAGGGCGTTTTTGGGATTTGATCCGTGCTTTTTGGGGATTTTGTTCCAGTTTTGGGGGTGATTCCGTTCTTGTTTGTGGTGTTTTTGACGTGTTTTGGGTTCTCCGTTGGGTTTCGTTGGGTTTTCCGTGGTCATCATGGTGGAAAAGTGTAAATTGTGGGTTTTGGAGAACATGAGGTAGGTTTATGAGAGCTTTTGGTGCAGATTCAAGGTTTTTAGGGTTTTCTTCTGTTTTTTCTAGTGATCCAGTTGTTTTTTGGCATGTTTTTGACGTGTTTTGGGGTCTCCGTTGGGTTTCATTGGGTTTTTCGTGGTCATCATGGTGGAAAAGTTTAAATTGTGGGTTTTGGAGAATATCAGGTAGGTTTAGGGGGACTTTTGGGGTGGATTCATGGTATTTGTTTTTTTTTTCTGTTTTTTTTTTTTTTTTTTTTTTTTTTTGAGGTGATCCCTTTCTTTTTTGTGGTGTTTTTGATGTGTTTTGGGGTCTCCGTTGGGTTTTGTTGGGTTCTTGTTGTTCATCATGGTGAAAACGTGTAAATTGTGGGTATTGGAGAACATCAGGTAGGTTTAGGGGGACTTTTGGGGTGGATCAATGGCTTTTAGGCTTTTCTTTCGGTTTTGGGGGTGATCCCGCTTTTTTTTGTGGTGTTTTTGACGTGTTTTGGGGTTTCCGTTGGGTTTCGTTGATTTCCTAATGTGTTTTAAGTTTGTTGGGAGTGGACTTTGGGATTTGGAGAACATCAGGTAGGTTTAGTGTGCTTTTGGTTGGATCTATGGTATTTGGGTTTTTCTTCTGTTTTTTTGGGGGGAGTGATCCAATTCATTTTTGGGGTGTTTTTGACTTGTTTTGAGGTCTCCGTTGGGTTTTGTTGGGTTCTTGTTGGTCATCATGTTGGAAAAGTGTAAATTGCGTGTTTTGGAGAACATCAGGTAGGTTTAGTGTCGTTTTGGGGTGGATCTATGTTTTTTGGGTATTTTCTTCCAGTTTTGGGGGTGATTCCGTTCTTGTTTGGGGTGTTTTTGACTTGTTTTGGGGTCTCCGTTGGGTTTTGTTGGGTTCTTGTTGGTCATCATGTTGGAAAAGTGTAAATTGCGTGTTTTGGAGAACATCAGGTAGGTTTAGTGTGTTTTTGGTGTGGATCTATGGTATTTGGGTTTTTCTTCTGTTTTTTTGGGGGGAGTGATCCAATTCATTTTTGGGGTGTTTTTGACTTGTTTTGGGGTCTCCGTTTGGTTTTAGTTGGATTCTCATTGGTCCTTAAGGTAAATGGGAATGGATTGTGGGTTTTGAAGAAGATCAGGTGAGTTTAGGGTGTTTTTGCGGGGAAATTCATAGTTTTTGGTGTCTTTTCTTCTGATCCAGTTCTTTTCTGGGGTGTTTTTGACGTGTTTTGGGGTTTCCGTTGGGTTTCGTTGAGTTCCTAATGGGTTTTATGGTGGTTGGGAGTGGACATTTGGATTTGGAGAAGATCAGGTACGTTTAGAGTGGTTTTGGGATTGGATCCGTGCTTTTTGGGGTTTTCTTTCGTTTTTGGGGGTGATCCTGTTCTTGTTTGGGGTGTTTTTGACGTGTTTTTTGGTCTCTGTTTTGTTTCGTTGTGTTTTCCTTGTTCATTTTGGTGGAAAAGTGTAAATTGTGGGTTTTGGAGAACATCAGGTAGGTTTATGAGGACTTTTGGGGCAGATTCAAGGTTTTTAGGGTTTTCTTCTGTTTTTTTTCTAGTGATCCAGTTGTTTTTCGGCGTGTTTTTGACGTGTTTTGGGTTCTCCGTTGGGTTTCGTTGGGTTTTCCGTGGTCATCATGGTGGAAAAGTGTAAATTGTGGGTTTTGGAGAACATCAGGTAGGTTTATGAGGACTTTTGGTGCAGATTCAAGGTTTTTAGTGTTTTCTTCTGTTTTTTTTTTTTTTTTTTCTTTTGATCCAGTTGTTTTTCGACGTGTTTTTGATGTGTTTTGGGTTCTCCGTTGGATTTCGTTGGATTTTCCGTGGTCGTCCTGGTGGAAAAGTGTAAATTGCGGGTTTTGGAGAACATCAGGTAGGTTTAGGGGGACTTTTGGGGTGGATTCATGATATTTGGGGTTTTCTTTTTTTTTTTTTTTTTTTGGGGGGGGGTGATCCAATTCATTTTTGGGGTGTTTTTGACTTGTTTTGGGGTCTCCGTTGGGTTTTAGTTGGATTCTCGTTGGTCCTTAAGGTAAATGGGAATGGATTGTGGGTTTTGAAGAAGATCAGGTGAGTTTAGGGTGGTTTTGCGGGGAAATTCATAGTTTTTGGTGTTTTTTCTTCTGATCCAGTTCTTTTTTGGGGTGTTTTTGACGTGTTTTGGGGTTTCCGTTGGGTTTTGTTGAGTTCCTAATGGGTTTTATGGTGGTTGGGAGTGGACATTTGGATTTGGAGAAGATCAGGTACGTTTAGAGTGGTTTTGGGATTGGATCCGTGCTTTTGGGGGTTTTCTTTCGTTTTTCGGGGTGATCCTGTTCTTGTTTGGGGTGTTTTTGACGTGTTTTGTGGTCTCTGTTTTGTTTCGTTGTGTTTTCGTTGTTCATTTTGGTGGAAAAGTCTGAATAGTGGGTTTTGGAGAACATCAGGTAGGTTTAGGGGGACTTTTGGGGTGGATTCATGGTATTTGTTTTTTTTTTCTGTTTTATTTTTTGAGGTGATCCCGTTCTTTTTTGGGGTGTTTTTGATATGTTTTGGGGTCTCCGTTGTGTTTTGTTGGGTTCTTGTTGTTCATCATGGTGAAAACGGGTAAATTGTGGGTATTGGAGAACATCAGGTAGGTTTAGGGGGACTTTTGGGGTGGATCAATGGCTTTTAGGCTTTTCTTTCGGTTTTGGGGGTGATCCCGCTTTTTTTTGTGGTGTTTTTGACGTGTTTTGGGGTTTCCGTTGGGTTTCGTTGATTTCCTAATGTGTTTTAAGTTTGTTGGGAGTGGACTTTGGGATTTGGAGAACATCAGGTAGGTTTAGTGTGTTTTTGGGTGGATCTATGGTATTTGGGTTTTTCTTCTGTTTTTTTGGGGGGAGTGATCCAATTCATTTTTGGGGTGTTTTTGATGTGTTTTGGGGTCTCCATTGGGTTTCGTTGCGTTTTCCGTGGTCATCATGGTGGAAAAGGGTAAATTGTTGGTTTTGGAGAACATCAGGTAGGTTTAGGTTGGTTTTGGGATTGGATCTATGGTTTTGGGGGATTTTCTTTCGTTTTTGGGGGTGATCCCGTTCTTTTTTGGGGTGTTTTTGACGTGTTTTGGGGTCTCCGTTGGTATTCCTTTGGTTTTCCGTGGTCATGGTAGTGGAAAATGGTAAATTGTGGGTTTTGGAGAACTTCAGGTAGGTTTAGGGGAATTTTGGGGTGGATTCATGGTATTTGGGCTTTTCTTCTGTTTTTTTTTTTTTTTTTGGGGGGGGTGATCCAATTCATTTTTGTGGTGTTTTTGACGTGTTTTGGGGTCTCCGTTGGGTTTTGTTGGGTTCTTGTTGGTCATCATGTTGGAAAAGTGTAAATCGCATGTTTTGGAGAACATCAGGTAGGTTTAGTGTCGTTTTTGGGTGGATCTATGTTTTTTGGGGATTTTCTTCCAGTTTTGGGGGTGATTCCGTTCTTGTTTGGGGTGTTTTTGGGGTGTTTTTGGGGTCTCCGTTGGGTTTTAGTTGGATTCTCGTTGGTCCTTAAGGTAAATGGGAATGGATTGTGGGTTTTGAAGAAGATCAGGTGAGTTTAGGGTGGTTTTGCGGGGAAATTCATAGTTTTTGGTGTCTTTTCTTCTGATCCAGTTCTTTTCTGGGGTGTTTTTGACGTGTTTTGGGTTCTCCGTTGGGTTTCGTTGGGTTTTCCGTGGTCATCATGGTGGAAAAGTGTAAATTGTGGGTTTTGGAGAACATCAGGTAGGTTTAGGGGGACTTTTGGGGCAGATTCAAGGTTTTTAGGGTTTTCTTCTGTTTTTTTCTAGTGATCCTGTTGTTTTTTGGCATGTTTTTGACGTGTTTTGGGTTCTCCGTTGGGTTTCGTTGGGTTTTCCGTGGTCATCATGGTGGAAAAGTGTAAATTGTGGGTTTTGGAGAACATCAGGTAGGTTTAGGGGGACTTTTGGGGTGGATTCATGGTATTTGGGGTTTTCTTTTTTTTTTTTTTTGGGGGGTGATCCAATTCATTTTTGGGGTGTTTTTGACTTGTTTTGGGGTCTCCGTTGGGTTTTGTTGGGTTCTTGTTGGTCATCATGTTGGAAAAGTTTAAATTGCGTGTTTTGGAGAACACCAGGTAGGTTTAGGGGGACTTTTGGGGTGGATTCATGGTATTTGGGGTTTTCTTTTTTTTTTTTTTGGGGGGGGGGGGTGATCCAATTCATTTTTGGGGTGTTTTTGACTTGTTTTTTGTTCTCCGTTGGGTTTTGTTGGGTTCTTGTTGGTCATCATGTTGGAAAAGTGTAAATTGCGTGTTTTGGAGAACATCAGGTAGGTTTAGTGTCGTTTTGGGGTGGATCTATGGTATTTGGGTTTTTCTTCTGTTTTTTTTGGGTGGAGTGATCCAATTCATTTTTGGGGTGTTTTTGACTTGTTTTGGGGTCTCCGTTGGGTTTTAGTTGGATTCTCGTTGGTCCTTAAGGTAAATGGGAATGGATTGTGGGTTTTGAAGAAGATCAGGTGAGTTTAGGGTGGTTTTGCGGGGAAATTCATAGTTTTTGGTGTCTTTTCTTCTGATCCAGTTCTTTTCTGGGGTGTTTTTGACGTGTTTTGGGGTTTCCGTTGGGTTTCGTTGAGTTCCTAATGGGTTTTATGGTGGTTGGGAGTGGACATTTGGATTTGGAGAAGATCAGGTACGTTTAGAGTGGTTTTGGGATTGGATCCGTGCTTTTTGGGGTTTTCTTTCGTTTTTGGGGGTGATCCTGTTCTTGTTTGGGGTGTTTTTGACGTGTTTTGTGGTCTCTGTTTTGTTTCGTTGTGTTTTCCTTGTTCATTTTGGTGGAAAAGTCTGAATAGTGGGTTTTGGAGAACATCAGGTATGTTTAGGGCGTTTTTGGGATTTGATCCGTGCTTTTTGGGGATTTTGTTCCAGTTTTGGGGGTGATTCCGTTCTTGTTTGTGGTGTTTTTGACGTGTTTTGGGTTCTCCGTTGGGTTTCGTTGGGTTTTCCGTGGTCATCATGGTGGAAAAGTGTAAATTGTGGGTTTTGGAGAACATCAGGTAGGTTTAGGGGGACTTTTGGGGCAGATTCATGGTTTTTAGGGTTTTTCTTCTGTTTATTTTCTAGTGATCCAGTTGTTTTTCGGCGTGTTTTTGACGTGTTTTGGGTTCTCCGTTGGGTTTCGTTGGGTTTTCCGTGGTCATCATGGTGGAAAAGTGTAAATTGTGGGTTTTGGAGAACATGAGGTAGGTTTATGAGAGCTTTTGGTGCAGATTCAAGGTTTTTAGGGTTTTCTTCTGTTTTTTCTAGTGATCCAGTTGTTTTTTGGCATGTTTTTGACGTGTTTTGGGGTCTCCGTTGGGTTTCATTGGGTTTTTCGTGGTCATCATGGTGGAAAAGTTTAAATTGTGGGTTTTGGAGAATATCAGGTAGGTTTAGGGGGACTTTTGGGGTGGATTCATGGTATTTGTTTTTTTTTTCTGTTTTTTTTTTTTTTTTTTTTTTTTTTGAGGTGATCCCTTTCTTTTTTGTGGTGTTTTTGATGTGTTTTGGGGTCTCCGTTGGGTTTTGTTGGGTTCTTGTTGTTCATCATGGTGAAAACGTGTAAATTGTGGGTATTGGAGAACATCAGGTAGGTTTAGGGGGACTTTTGGGGTGGATCAATGGCTTTTAGGCTTTTCTTTCGGTTTTGGGGGTGATCCCGCTTTTTTTTGTGGTGTTTTTGACGTGTTTTGGGGTTTCCGTTGGGTTTCGTTGATTTCCTAATGTGTTTTAAGTTTGTTGGGAGTGGACTTTGGGATTTGGAGAACATCAGGTAGGTTTAGTGTGCTTTTGGTTGGATCTATGGTATTTGGGTTTTTCTTCTGTTTTTTTGGGGGGAGTGATCCAATTCATTTTTGGGGTGTTTTTGACTTGTTTTGAGGTCTCCGTTGGGTTTTGTTGGGTTCTTGTTGGTCATCATGTTGGAAAAGTGTAAATTGCGTGTTTTGGAGAACATCAGGTAGGTTTAGTGTCGTTTTGGGGTGGATCTATGTTTTTTGGGTATTTTCTTCCAGTTTTGGGGGTGATTCCGTTCTTGTTTGGGGTGTTTTTGACTTGTTTTGGGGTCTCCGTTGGGTTTTGTTGGGTTCTTGTTGGTCATCATGTTGGAAAAGTGTAAATTGCGTGTTTTGGAGAACATCAGGTAGGTTTAGTGTGTTTTTGGTGTGGATCTATGGTATTTGGGTTTTTCTTCTGTTTTTTTGGGGGGAGTGATCCAATTCATTTTTGGGGTGTTTTTGACTTGTTTTGGGGTCTCCGTTTGGTTTTAGTTGGATTCTCGTTGGTCCTTAAGGTAAATGGGAATGGATTGTGGGTTTTGAAGAAGATCAGGTGAGTTTAGGGTGTTTTTGCGGGGAAATTCATAGTTTTTGGTGTCTTTTCTTCTGATCCAGTTCTTTTCTGGGGTGTTTTTGACGTGTTTTGGGGTTTCCGTTGGGTTTCGTTGAGTTCCTAATGGGTTTTATGGTGGTTGGGAGTGGACATTTGGATTTGGAGAACATCAGGTACGTTTAGAGTGTTTTTGGGATTGGATCCGTGCTTTTTGGGGTTTTCTTTCGTTTTTGGGGGTGATCCTGTTCTTGTTTGGGGTGTTTTTGACGTGTTTTTTGGTCTCTGTTTTGTTTCGTTGTGTTTTCCTTGTTCATTTTGGTGGAAAAGTGTAAATTGTGGGTTTTGGAGAACATCAGGTAGGTTTATGAGGACTTTTGGGGCAGATTCAAGGTTTTTAGGGTTTTCTTCTGTTTTATTTTTTTTTTTTCTTTTGATCCAGTTGTTTTTCGACGTGTTTTTGATGTGTTTTGGGTTCTCCGTTGGATTTCGTTGGGTTTTCCGTGGTCATCCTGGTGGAAAAGTGTAAATTGCGGGTTTTGGAGAACATCAGGTAGGTTTAGGGGGACTTTTGGGGTGGATTCATGATATTTGGGGTTTTCTTTTTTTTTTTTTTTTTTTGGGGGGGGGTGATCCAATTCTTTTTTGGGGTGTTTTTGATATGTTTTGGGGTCTCCGTTGGGTTTTAGTTGGATTCTCGTTGGTCCTTAAGGTAAATGGGAATGGATTGTGGGTTTTGAAGAAGATCAGGTGAGTTTAGGGTGGTTTTGCGGGGAAATTCATAGTTTTTGGTGTTTTTTCTTCTGATCCAGTTCTTTTTTGGGGTGTTTTTGACGTGTTTTGGGGTTTCCGTTGGGTTTTGTTGAGTTCCTAATGGGTTTTATGGTGGTTGGGAGTGGACATTTGGATTTGGAGAAGATCAGGTACGTTTAGAGTGGTTTTGGGATTGGATCCGTGCTTTTGGGGGTTTTCTTTCGTTTTTCGGGGTGATCCTGTTGTTGTTTGGGGTGTTTTTGACGTGTTTTGTGGTCTCTGTTTTGTTTCGTTGTGTTTTCGTTGTTCATTTTGGTGGAAAAGTCTGAATAGTGGGTTTTGGAGAACATCAGGTAGGTTTAGGGGGACTTTTGGGGTGGATTCATGGTATTTGTTTTTTTTTTCTGTTTTATTTTTTGAGGTGATCCCGTTCTTTTTTGGGGTGTTTTTGATATGTTTTGGGGTCTCCGTTGTGTTTTGTTGGGTTCTTGTTGTTCATCATGGTGAAAACGGGTAAATTGTGGGTATTGGAGAACATCAGGTAGGTTTAGGGGGACTTTTGGGGTGGATCAATGGCTTTTAGGCTTTTCTTTCGGTTTTGGGGGTGATCCCGCTTTTTTTTGTGGTGTTTTTGACGTGTTTTGGGGTTTCCGTTGGGTTTCGTTGATTTCCTAATGTGTTTTAAGTTTGTTGGGAGTGGACTTTGGGATTTGGAGAACATCAGGTAGGTTTAGTGTGTTTTTGGGTGGATCTATGGTATTTGGGTTTTTCTTCTGTTTTTTTGGGGGGAGTGATCCAATTCATTTTTGGGGTGTTTTTGACGTGTTTTGGGGTCTCCATTGGGTTTCGTTGCGTTTTCCGTGGTCATCATGGTGGAAAAGGGTAAATTGTTGGTTTTGGAGAACATCAGGTAGGTTTAGGTTGGTTTTGGGATTGGATCTATGGTTTTTGGGTATTTTCTTCCAGTTTTGGGGGTGATCCCGTTCTTTTTTGGGGTGTTTTTGACGTGTTTTGGGGTCTCCGTTGGTATTCCTTTGGTTTTCCGTGGTCATGGTAGTGGAAAATGGTAAATTGTGGGTTTTGGAGAACTTCAGGTAGGTTTAGGGGAATTTTGGGGTGGATTCATGGTATTTGGGCTTTTCTTCTGTTTTTTTTTTTTTTTTTTTTTGGGGGGGGTGATCCAATTCATTTTTGTGGTGTTTTTGACGTGTTTTGGGGTCTCCGTTGGGTTTTGTTGGGTTCTTGTTGGTCATCATGTTGGAAAAGTGTAAATCGCATGTTTTGGAGAACATCAGGTAGGTTTAGTGTCGTTTTTGGGTGGATCTATGTTTTTTGGGGATTTTCTTCCAGTTTTGGGGGTGATTCCGTTCTTGTTTGGGGTGTTTTTGGGGTGTTTTTGGGGTCTCCGTTGGGTTTTAGTTGGATTCTCGTTGGTCCTTAAGGTAAATGGGAATGGATTGTGGGTTTTGAAGAAGATCAGGTGAGTTTAGGGTGGTTTTGCGGGGAAATTCATAGTTTTTGGTGTCTTTTCTTCTGATCCAGTTCTTTTCTGGGGTGTTTTTGACGTGTTTTGGGTTCTCCGTTGGGTTTCGTTGGGTTTTCCGTGGTCATCATGGTGGAAAAGTGTAAATTGTGGGTTTTGGAGAACATCAGGTAGGTTTATGAGGACTTTTGGTGCAGATTCAAGGTTTTTAGGGTTTTCTTCTGTTTTTTTCTAGTGATCCTGTTGTTTTTTGGCATGTTTTTGACGTGTTTTGGGTTCTCCGTTGGGTTTCGTTGGTTTTTCCGTGGTCATCATGGTGGAAAAGTGTAAATTGTGGGTTTTGGAGAACATCAGGTAGGTTTAGGGGGACTTTTGGGGTGGATTCATGGTATTTGGGGTTTTCTTTTTTTTTTTTTTTGGGGGGGGGGTGATCCAATTCATTTTTGGGGTGTTTTTGACTTGTTTTGGGGTCTCCGTTGGGTTTTGTTGGGTTCTTGTTGGTCATCATGTTGGAAAAGTTTAAATTGCGTGTTTTGGAGAACACCAGGTAGGTTTAGGGGGACTTTTGGGGTGGATTCATGGTATTTGGGGTTTTCTTTTTTTTTTTTTTGGGGGGGGGGGGTGATCCAATTCATTTTTGGGGTGTTTTTGACTTTGTTTTTTGTTCTCCGTTGGGTTTTGTTGGGTTCTTGTTGGTCATCATGTTGGAAAAGTGTAAATTGCGTGTTTTTGGAGAACATCAGGTAGGTTTAGTGTCGTTTTGGGGTGGATCTATGGTATTTGGGTTTTTCTTCTGTTTTTTTGGGTGGAGTGATCCAATTCATTTTTGGGGTGTTTTTGACTTGTTTTGGGGTCTCCGTTGGGTTTTAGTTGGATTCTCGTTGGTCCTTAAGGTAAATGGGAATGGATTGTGGGTTTTGAAGAAGATCAGGTGAGTTTAGGGTGGTTTTGCGGGGAAATTCATAGTTTTTGGTGTCTTTTCTTCTGATCCAGTTCTTTTCTGGGGTGTTTTTGACGTGTTTTGGGGTTTCCGTTGGGTTTCGTTGAGTTCCTAATGGGTTTTATGGTGGTTGGGAGTGGACATTTGGATTTGGAGAACATCAGGTACGTTTAGAGTGGTTTTGGGATTGGATCCGTGCTTTTTGGGGTTTTCTTTCGTTTTTGGGGGTGATCCTGTTCTTGTTTGGGGTGTTTTTGACGTGTTTTGTGGTCTCTGTTTTGTTTCGTTGTGTTTTCCTTGTTCATTTTGGTGGAAAAGTCTGAATAGTGGGTTTTGGAGAACATCAGGTATGTTTAGGGCGTTTTTGGGATTTGATCCGTGCTTTTTGGGGATTTTGTTCCAGTTTTGGGGGTGATTCCGTTCTTGTTTGTGGTGTTTTTGACGTGTTTTGGGTTCTCCGTTGGGTTTCGTTGGGTTTTCCGTGGTCATCATGGTGGAAAAGTGTAAATTGTGGGTTTTGGAGAACATCAGGTAGGTTTAGGGGGACTTTTGGGGCAGATTCATGGTTTTTAGGGTTTTTCTTCTGTTTATTTTCTAGTGATCCAGTTGTTTTTCGGCGTGTTTTTGACGTGTTTTGGGTTCTCCGTTGGGTTTCGTTGGGTTTTCCGTGGTCATCATGGTGGAAAAGTGTAAATTGTGGGTTTTGGAGAACATGAGGTAGGTTTATGAGAGCTTTTGGTGCAGATTCAAGGTTTTTAGGGTTTTCTTCTGTTTTTCTAGTGATCCAGTTGTTTTTTTGGCATGTTTTTGACGTGTTTTGGGGTCTCCGTTGGGTTTCATTGGGTTTTTCGTGGTCATCATGGTGGAAAAGTTTAAATTGTGGGTTTTGGAGAATATCAGGTAGGTTTAGGGGGACTTTTGGGGTGGATTCATGGTATTTGTTTTTTTTTTTCTGTTTTTTTTTTTTTTTTTTTTTTTTTTTTTTGAGGTGATCCCTTTCTTTTTTGTGGTGTTTTTGATGTGTTTTGGGGTCTCCGTTGGGTTTTGTTGGGTTCTTGTTGTTCATCATGGTGAAAACGTGTAAATTGTGGGTATTGGAGAACATCAGGTAGGTTTAGGGGGACTTTTGGGTGGATCAATGGCTTTTAGGCTTTTCTTTCGGTTTTGGGGGTGATCCCGCTTTTTTTTGTGGTGTTTTTGACGTGTTTTGGGGTTTCCGTTGGGTTTCGTTGATTTCCTAATGTGTTTTAAGTTTGTTGGGAGTGGACTTTGGGATTTGGAGAACATCAGGTAGGTTTAGTGTGCTTTTGGTTGGATCTATGGTATTTGGGTTTTTCTTCTGTTTTTTTGGGGGGAGTGATCCAATTCATTTTTGGGGTGTTTTTGACTTGTTTTGAGGTCTCCGTTGGGTTTTGTTGGGTTCTTGTTGGTCATCATGTTGGAAAAGTGTAAATTGCGTGTTTTGGAGAACATCAGGTAGGTTTAGTGTCGTTTTGGGGTGGATCTATGTTTTTTGGGTATTTTCTTCCAGTTTTGGGGGTGATTCCGTTCTTGTTTGGGGTGTTTTTGACTTGTTTTGGGGTCTCCGTTGGGTTTTGTTGGGTTTCTTGTTGGTCATCATGTTGGAAAAGTGTAAATTGCGTGTTTTGGAGAACATCAGGTAGGTTTAGTGTGTTTTTGGTGTGGATCTATGGTATTTGGGTTTTTCTTCTGTTTTTTTGGGGGAGTGATCCAATTCATTTTTTGGGGTGTTTTTGATTTGTTTTGGGGTCTCCGTTTGGTTTTAGTGTGATTCTCGTTGGTCCTTAAGGTAAATGGGAATGGATTGTGGGTTTTGAAGAAGATCAGGTGAGTTTAGGGTGGTTTTGCGGGGAAATTCATAGTTTTTGGTGTCTTTTCTTCTGATCCAGTTCTTTCTGGGGTGTTTTTTGACGTGTTTTGGGGTTTCCGTTGGGTTTCGTTGAGTTCCTAATGGGTTTTATGGTGGTTGGGAGTGGACATTTGGATTTGGAGAAGATCAGGTACGTTTAGAGTGGTTTTGGGATTGGATCCGTGCTTTTTGGGGTTTTCTTTCGTTTTTGGGGGTGATCCTGTTGTTGTTTGGGGTGTTTTTGACGTGTTTTGTGGTCTCTGTTTTGTTTCGTTGTGTTTTCCTTGTTCATTTTGGTGGAAAAGTGTAAATTGTGGGTTTTGGAGAACATCAGGTAGGTTTATGAGGACTTTTGGGGCAGATTCAAGGTTTTTAGGGTTTTCTTCTGTTTTTTTTCTAGTGATCCAGTTGTTTTTCGGCGTGTTTTTGACGTGTTTTGGGTTCTCCGTTGGGTTTCGTTGGGTTTTCCGTGGTCATCATGGTGGAAAAGTGTAAATTGTGGGTTTTGGAGAACATCAGGTAGGTTTATGAGGACTTTTGGTGCAGATTCAAGGTTTTTAGTGTTTTCTTCTGTTTTATTTTTTTTTTTTCTTTTGATCCAGTTGTTTTTCGACGTGTTTTTGATGTGTTTGGGTTCTCCGTTGGATTTCGTTGGGTTTTCCGTGGTCATCCTGGTGGAAAAGTGTAAATTGCGGGTTTTGGAGAACATCAGGTAGGTTTAGGGGGACTTTTGGGGTGGATTCATGATATTTGGGGTTTTCTTTTTTTTTTTTTTTTTTTGGGGGGGGGGGTGATCCAATTCATTTTTGGGGTGTTTTTGACTTGTTTTGGGGTCTCCGTTGGGTTTAGTTGGATTCTCGTTGGTCCTTAAGGTAAATGGGAATGGATTGTGGGTTTTGAAGAAGATCAGGTGAGTTTAGGGTGGTTTTGCGGGGAAATTCATAGTTTTGTGTTTTTTCTTCTGATCCAGTTCTTTTTTGGGGTGTTTTTGACGTGTTTTGGGGTTTCCGTTGGGTTTTGTTGAGTTCCTAATGGGTTTTATGGTGGTTGGGAGTGGACATTTGGATTTGGAGAAGATCAGGTACGTTTAGAGTGGTTTTGGGATTGGATCCGTGCTTTTGGGGGTTTTCTTTCGTTTTTTGGGGGTGATCCTGTTGTTGTTTGGGGTGTTTTTGACGTGTTTTGTGGTCTCTGTTTTGTTTCGTTGTGTTTTCCTTGTTCATTTTGGTGGAAAAGTCTGAATAGTGGGTTTTGGAGAACATCAGGTAGGTTTAGGGGGACTTTTGGGGTGGATTCATGGTATTTGTTTTTTTTTTCTGTTTTTATTTTTTGAGGTGATCCGTTCTTTTTTGGGGTGTTTTTGATATGTTTTGGGGTCTCCGTTGTGTTTTGTTGGTTCTTGTTGTTCATCATGGTGAAAACGGGTAAATTGTGGTATTGGAGAACATCAGGTAGGTTTAGGGGGACTTGGGGTGG